>NC_088421.1:37495759-37630169 GCF_034236695.1 Oncorhynchus nerka
CAGTTACAGGGTTTAATGACTGACTATGAGAAAACTAAGGATGGATCAATAATATAGTAGTTACTCCACAATACTAACCTAATTGACAGAGTGAAAAGGAGAAAAAACCTGTTCAGAATAAAAAATATTCCAAAACATACATCCTGTTTGCAACAAGGCACTAAAGTAATACTGCATGTTTGCGGCAAATCCAATACAACACATTACTGAGTACCACTCTCGCTTTTCCACGGGCCATTCAGTTGTATAACTGACTAGGTATCCCCCTTTCCCCTTTCCATATTTTCAAGCATAGTGGTGGCTGTATCATATTATGGGTATGCTTTTAATCGTTAAGGACTGGGGAGTAATTCAGGATAAAACATTTATGGAATAGAACTAAGCAAAGGAGAAATCCTAAAGGAAAAACTGGTTCAGTCTGCTTTCCACTTGACACTGGGAGATGAATTAACCTAAAACACAAGGCCAAATCTAAACTGGAGTTCCTTACCAAGAAGATAGTGAATGTTCATGTGGACGAATTACATTTTTGACTTATATCTACTTGAAAATCTATGGCAAGACCTGAAAATGATTGTCTCGCAATGATCAACAACCAATTTGACATAGTTGAAGAATTCTTCTTAAGAATAATGTGTTAATGATGCACAATCCAGGTGTGGAAAGCCCTTAGAGACTTACCCAGAAAGACTGACAGCTGTAATCGCTGCCAAAGATGCTTCTACAAAGTATTGACTCAGGGGTGTGAATAGTTACAGCTGAAGTTTGCATACACTCAATTCGTTTTTGGTAGCATTGCCTTTAAATTGTTTAACTTGGGTAAAACGTTTTGGGTAGCCTTCCACAAGCTTCCCACAATAAGTTGGGTGAATTTTGGCCCATTCCTACTGACAGAGATGGTGTAACTGAGTCAAGGTTGTAGGCCTCCTGGCTCTCACACACTTTCAGTTCTGCCCACACATTTTCTATAGGATTGAGGTCAGGGCTTTGTGATGGCCACTCCAATACCTTGACTTTGTTGTCCTTAAGCCATTTTGCCACAACTTTGGAAGTATGCTTGGGGTCATTTTCCATTTGGAAGACCCATTTGAGACCAAGCTTTAACTTCCTGCCTGACTGATGTCTTGATGTTGCTTCAATATATCCACATAATTTCCTTTCCTCATGATGCCATCTATTTTGTGAAGTCCACCAGTCCCTCCTGCAGCAATGCACCCCCACAAAATGATGCTGCCACCCCCGTTCTTCACGGTTGGGATGGTGTTCTTCGGCTTGCAAGCTTCCCCCTTTTTCCTCCAAACATGACGATGTTCATTATGGCCAAACAGTTCTGTTTTTGTTTCATCAGACCAGAGGACATTTCTCCAAAAGTACAAACTTTGTCCACGTGTGCAGTTGTAAACCGTAGTCTGTTTTTTTTATGGTGGTTTTGGAGCAGTGGCTTCTTCCTTGCTGAGCGGCCTTTCAGTTTATGCCAATATAGGACTCGTTTTACTGGGGATATAGATACTTTTGTACCTGTTTCCTCCAGCATCTTTACAAGGTTCTCTGCTGTTGTTCTGGGATTGATTTGCACTTTTCACACCAAAGTACCTTCATCTCTAGGAGACAGAACGCGCCTCCTTCCTGAGCGGTATGATGGCTGCGTGGTCCCATGGTGTTTATACTTGCATACTATTGTTTGTACAGATGAATGTAGTAACTTCAGGTGTTTGGAAATTGCTCCCAATGATGAACCAGACTTGTGGAGGTCTACAATGGTTTTACTGAGGTCTTGGCTGATTTCTTTTAATTTTCCCATGATATCAAGCAAAGAGGCATTGACTTTGAAGGTAGGTCCTAGAAATACATCCACAGGTACACCTCCAATTGACTCAAATGATGTCCATTAGCCTATCAGAAGCTTCGAAAGCCATGACATCATTTTCTGGAATTGTGAAATAATCTGTCTGTAAACAATTGTTGGAAAAATTACTTGTGTCATGCACAAAGTAGATGTCCTAACCGATTTGCCAAAACTATAGTTTGTTAACAAGACATTGGTGGAGTGGTTGAATGTATGTAAATTCGATATTTCTATATTCATTTTCAATCAATTTGAAACATTTCTAAAATCATTGTGAGGTATTGTGAGTCGATGGATCAGAAAAACATCTAATAAATGTTGAATTCAGGCACAACAAAATGTGGAATAAGTAAAGGGTATGAATACTTTCTGAAGGCACTGTATATATGTACAAATAAATAAAACTAAATGTTCTGATCTTTATTATATCTCTCAGATATAGGACAGATCCAGCTTAGACAGGGTTTAGATTGTTTAGTGCCAAAAATAAGGTTAAATACCTGTAAAATATATATAAATATATATACTCTACTGGTTTTAGAACCTACTCATTCCTACTCATTCAAGGGTTTTTCTTTATTTTGACTATTTTCTACATTGAGGAATACACATTAAGAGGGAACGAAATTCCACAAATATACTTTAAAGAAGGCACACCTGTTATTTGAAAAGCATTCCAGGAAGGTGCAAAGCTGTCATCAAGGCAAAGGGTGGCTACTTTGAGGAATCTCAAATATAATATATATTTTGATTTGTTTAACACTTTTTTGGTTACTACCTGGTTCCATATGCGTTATTTCATAGTTTAAATGTCTTCACTATTATTTTACAAAGTAGAAAATTGTAAAAAAATAAATAAAGAGAAACCCTTGAATGAGTAGGTGTGTCCAAACTTTTGACCATTAGTGTATATGTTTCCTGATCTTTCTTATATCACTCAGATATAGGACAGACACTTCAGAACAAACTTCCTTTTGATTTTTGGGGGGACTATCTGTTGTTCCATGTTGTGAATCTGTTATTCAATGCATTTCTATGGGCTTATAGCAGTAAAGTCCACTAAAAAAGGGGTCTTAAAATTCTAAATCAAATAGCTAAATGATCCTTGGAATGACATTCTTAATATAATTCCATATGGCTTAGACCCCCCGGCTTAGGCAGGGCTTAGACTCTTATGGGTTAAATTATACAGTAATTTCACTTGTTTTAGTAGCTGATGTGTATAGTGTTGAGTCACCCGCATACATAGACACGCTGGCTTTACTCAGGTGTGAATGCTCTGAGAGTCTAAACCTACCTAACCAGTTTGAATATCAACCATCAGCAGACAATAAGTCAACTGAGAGCCTTTGAGATCAACCCCAGAAGCCTTTGCAAGGGTTAATTCTATCTTTTGATATCTGTATGATCAAGGCATATGATAGAGGTTTATCCTTGCTGTTAACCTACACTATATATTACATGACTGTTCCTGTAAGCACATAGCCGTGAGCGAAAATACTGTTCCAAAAAGTAACACACCTCCTCTATGCCATTTCTTCTCCAACTTCCCCCTCGGCTCTTTTGGGACAAGTTGGCTATTCACTTGCTGGTTAACAGGGAGCTATGTAGGATTAAGAACGGTCAATGATCACTGGGTCAGGTTCTACCAGACTTTACACCATATGTTAAATGACCCTGATTCATAACCCTCAGCAATCACACCTTTTTGACAGAAAGTAACCTTTGTTTCAACTCTTGTGTATTGTGCACTTTTGTGAGTTTTCAGAGTTTGGATGTAATCACCCAACCACGATGACAGCACATCGGAAGCCCATGATACAGCGGCAATTTATGAGGCAATATTGCAGAGGAGAGAGTTTGGACTCAATGTGTATTTCCACACTGGTTAGACCAGGAGGGTAGGCAACTACATTCAGCCGTAGGAAGATTTTTTTTTTTCTTGAGCAGATAGTCATTGGGCCGGAACATAATTGTTATCATTTGTACATTGACAGCAAGTAAGCCCAAACAGATATTATATTTCACAATACCATAATAATGTCATACTTTGATTACATTGAGACAGACCACATACATGTAACTGCCAAAAATAATGGAAACACAAGTACATGAGGGATACAAAGTATATTGAAAGCAGGTGCTTTCACACAGGTGTGGTTCCTACCCTCCTTAATCAAGCAATTAACATCTCATCATACTTAGGGTCATGTAAAAAATGCTGGGCGGGCCATTATTTTGGCTATCATGATTATACCCCTATAGGAAGACAATGCCCCTATCCACAATCAATGAATGGTTTGATGAGCATAAAAACAATATAAACCCTATGCCATGTCTGTCTCAGTCACCATATCTCAACCTGAGACTGTTTTCCACAGCCATAAATAAAACAACAAATGATGGAATTTCTCATGGAAGAAAAGAGTTCCAGACACTTGTGAAATCTATGCCAAAGTGCATTGAAGCTGTTTTAGCTCCTCATGGCCCAACACTGTATTAACCTCTTGAACCTATGGGGTCGCTGTGTCATTATTGGATAAAAAGACGTGCCCGTTTTAAGCGCAATATTCTGTCACGAAAAGATGCTCGACTATGCATGGAATTGACAGCCTTGGAAAGACAAAACTCTGACGTCTCCAAAACTGCAAAGATATTATCTGTGAGTGCCCCAGAACTAATGCAACAGGCGAAACCAAGATGAACTTTCATACAGGAAATGCCCCAGATTCTGAAGGCGCTGTGTTCCAATGTCTCCTTATATGGCTGTGAATGCGCCAGGAATGAGCCCGCGCTTTCTGTCTATTCCCCGAGGTGCATGTAGCATTGTGACGTGTTTGTAGGCATATCATTGGAAAATTGACCATAAGAGACTACATTTACTTGGTGTCCCGCCCGGTGTCCTGTGTGCGTAATCTGTAAGTCCATGCGCGTTCCATTTCTTCAGAAGAGAAAGTAAAAATCCATCGTGGCAGTTATCGTCGATAGATATGTGAAAAACACCTTGAGGATTGATTCTAAACATCGGTTTGCCATGTTTCTGTCGATATTATGGAGTTAATTTGGAAAAAAGTTTGCGTTTTAATGACTTATTATTATTTATTTTTTTCTTACCCAAACGTGATGAACAAAACGGAGCGATTAGTCGACACAAATAATATTCTTTGTAAAAACGGAACATTTGCTATCTAACAGAGTCTCCTCATTGAAAACATCTGAAGTTCTTCAAAGGTAAATTATTTTATTTGAATGCTTTTATGGTTTTTGTTGCATCCTGAATGCTAACGCTAAATGGTACGTTAGCCATCAATACTGTTACACAAATGCTTGTTTTGCAATGGTTGAGAAGCATATTTTGAAAATCTGAGATGACAGTGTTGTTAACAAAAGGCTAAGCTTGAGAACAAATAGATTCATTTCATTTCATTTGCGATTTTCATGAATAGTTAACGTTGTGTTATGCTAATGAGCTTGCGGATAGATTTACACAATCCTGGATACAGGGTTTTTTTCGTAGCTAAACGTGACGCAGAAAACGGAGCGATTTGTCCTAAACAAATAATCTTTCAGGAAAAACTGAACATTTGCTATCTGAGAGTCTCCTCATTGAAAACATCTGAAGTTCTTCAAAGGTAAATGATTTTATTTGAATGCTTTTCTGTTTTTTTGTGTAAATGTTGCCTGCTGAATGCTAACGCTAAATGCTATGCTAAATGCTACGTCAGCTATCAATACTGTTACACAAATGCTTGTTTTGCAATGGTTGAGAAGCATATTTTGAAAATCTGAGATGACAGTGTTGTTAACAAAAGGCTAAGCTTGAGAGCAAATAGATTCATTTAATTTCATTTGCGATTTTCATGAATAGTTAACGTTGCGTTATGGTAATGAGCTTGAGGCTGTAGTCACGATACCGGATCCGGGATGGCTCGACGCAAGAAGTTAAGACACTTTATGTTGGTGTTTCCTTTATTTTGGCAGTTACCTGGATGAACCTGTATATCTATTTTTGGGAGTATTTGCAAACAGATTTCCTAAACTTACGTAATTTTGAGCTGAATTCCTTTGTCCATCAATAAAAATCTTATGTGGGTGTCAGTCACAATTTATTTATGAAAATGTTGTAATAGAGCAGAGGGCTGGGAGCGTATATTTCCCTCTTAGCCGAGCAGTGATCCATTTAGTTAAAGGCAGATGTCAGAGGTGATGTGGCTGTAGGGCAGGGCAAACACATGGACATACAGACCCATGTGTCTTTTTTTCACAACCACAATCTCTCAAATACTTCTCTGATTAGCTGTGTAAAGAAAGCATTTATTTATATAGATTTGTGCATACACCTTTAGGTTCCTAACCTAAATAATCTATAGTAATTCAAAAGCCAGAGATGTGGATCTGATTACAAATTAAATGAAAAGCTGCCATACCTTTGTAGATTTGTCAGTAGCACCATGGGTAGTGAACCTCATTTGATCAATTTAAAGGAGAGATGAGAAATACTAACCCATCGAGAGTGGGAGGTTGGGGAAGCAGATCTCCACTTGAAAATCTTAAAAAAGAAACAGACAAAACTTTTGGAGAGCAAATTAAATTGTGGGTCGACTTCTGTCTTAGACTACACATGATATACAAATATAGGACTATGATGAAAAAGCATATGTTTAATTGAAGTATCTGTATATGCAGGGCTAAGGTGACTTCTGTTAGTTATGCTTCCCTCTATTCAAGAAGAGGTTTTCAGACTTTTACAGAGATTGGAAATGTATTCTGTCTTTGGAATGTGTAAACTGACCTTTGTAACCTCGTGGCAGAGGGATTATTGGGATCCAGCCTGACCTGTTCTTCCTCTCACTGTCTGCACTGAAGATAGTTTTACCAGACCATTTACCTGATCATCATTGACTCACACTAAACAAATAAAACATCAAATGTGGAACACCTTCAAGTGTCTAAAAAGTTATTATATATGATTGGAGATGTAAATATATGTCAATCAGAAATGTATTATATTTTTATACATTAGACAACGGAGGGGATTTCTGAAGATCTTTAGTAACACAATCAAATCCCAAATATGATTAGATTTAACCTCATTCTATCAATGTAACCCTCATCATCCCTTAGGTGATGGAATAAAGTTTACATGTGTTAATCTGGTCTATCAGCCTAATTCCATTTCACCGGGCGTATAAATGCCTTTCGATGTATTACCTTTTTTGGAAAGACCAGGACACAAATCATATGGAGAGTTTGTCAATGACCTGCAGGTGAGATCATGTGAGTTTCACAATTATATGTAGACAGACCTGCTGGAGTTGCATTGTTTAGCTCCTCCTCTGAGGTTGTACCCTCCCTCTTCTCATCTTGCTCCAATAGGGTGGGGTGGGGAGGTTATACAAATAGCATTCCTTGGAGATCTGTTGTCTGAGCATTAGTGTGTTGTATTTTTAGCCCAGTATAAGGTGTATGAGCTCAGTTTGAAGATGTCTCTTATGGAAGGTCTTCTACAGACATCAAGCACGGTGACACTGCTGGGTACTTTGCTGTTTCTGCTGGTCCTCTACCTCCGCTCCTCTGGTTCCAGCTCTGAGGAACAGGGGAGGGAGCCTCCAGGACCGAGGCCGCTGCCCCTGCTTGGTAACATGCTCCAGCTGGACCTCAAGAAGCCCTACTGCACTCTCTGCGAGGTAAGATGAAGTCATCCTTTGCTTTCAGAACAAAACATGTTGATGTTGATTTGATCTGTGAGATTTGATCTGTTTTATCCCACTTACTGTATGTCGTTTTTTTGCTATTTCACCATGTTTGAAAAGTTCAGTAAGCAAACTGATGAATGAACTCTGGCACATTGTATATGCTTTTAGCTGGTTAATGTTGTTTAATGTTCTATTCTGTAGTGTATTTCAATAGATATGTCCTGCCCAAGTAACCTGGTCCCAGATGTTTTTTGTTGGGAACCAGGCTATGGACAAAATACTTTGTGACAGTGACCAATGTGTTGCAAGGAAAGCGATGAGGTCACTTCAGAATATTGAAAGTAAAGGGGATACCTGGTCATTTGTACAACTGAACTCATTCAACTGAAATGTGTCTTCCGCATTTCACACAACCCCTCTGAATCAGAGAGGTGCGGGGGGCTGCCATAATCGACATCCACGTCTTCGGCGCCCGAGATGCACCCTAGAAATATCCCTTCAGGGATCTTGTTATAACAGACCTGGGTTCAAATACATAGTGTACTTAAGTATTTGACATTTTGTGTTTGAGTATTTTGTAATACACAGCCAAAAACAACTACATCAAATAAAAACAACAAGTAGTTGTAAATATGCCACTTGTAACATTGACCGGTGCAGTTAATGACATGACCAGACCTCTGACATGGAAACATAAACAATACTACCTGATAACAAAAGAGTGCTATATAAAGGGTAGGTAATCAAGGGAGTAATGAAGTCCAGGTGTGACTGATGAGTCACAGGTGTGCGTAATGATGAGTCACAGGTGTGCGTAATGATGAGTCACAGGTGTGCGTAATGATGAGTCACAGGTGTGCGTAATGATGGTTGCCAGGTGTGCGTAATGATGGTTGCCAGGTGTGCATAATGATGGTTGCCAGGTGTGCATAATGATGGTTGCCAGGTGTGCATAAAAATGGTTGCCAGGTTTGCATAATGATTGTTGCCAGGTGTGCATAATGATGGGTTGCCATGTGTGCATAAAGATGGGTTGCCAGGACCAGTGGTTAGTAGACCGGTGACATTGGGAGTGGGAGCTTGACACATATACTTTCCAAATGTATTTCCAATAAAAAACTTTATCTAAATACTAATTGTTTGTAAGTAATTCAATTACATTGACTGGTATTTGAACGTAGGTCTGACATCAAGTGTAAACCACTGTCTTCACTCTATTTCTTGACTGAAACATGTTAAACAGGCTGTATGTGATGTCCAGTTATGTGCTTAGTCATATAATATAACGAGACATAACTGAGTCTATGGTGTACTTTATGTATACTTTATCTGTCCAGCTCTCCAAGAAATATGGTTCCATCTTCACGGTTCACTTTGGACCCATGAAAGTGGTTGTTCTGGCAGGATACAAGACGGTCAAGCAGGCGCTGGTCAACCAGGCAGAGGATTTTGGGGACAGGGACATCACACCTGTGTTCTATGATTTCAACCAAGGACATGGTAATGATATTTTACTCTTCTGCTGGCCATGACCCATTCTTAAAGGGATAGTTCACCCAAATGACAACCTGTCTTATTGATTTCCTTAATCTGTAACCAGTCTATGAACAAGCTAAAACAGTAATCCATGTGTTTGTTCTCCAATGTATGTGTTGGCCACAAATATGAGCATAGGATGAGTAAACAACATTGTGGGTATGAGTTAACAAATTATGAACTTTTAAAAGTGAGATTTCCACCTAACAGTTACTTTAAATAAACTTTATTGAGATACACAATCAATTTCAGACACTGAGATGAGTTGGAACTTAAATGCATTACAATCTGTTGAAAGTCTTATTCTAACCTGATGGAACAAGTCTGATTGCTGCATTCACCATTCTGTTTTGCTGCATGTATATCAGCCTGCCCTTTATCCAATAGATTGGCATTTGGAATAAGCCAGAAAACGTCTGGTCCAATCAGTGCCCTCGCAGAAACAGTGGTTGGGTTTAACAAACAATGTTGCCAAATACTGTGTTTGAATTAGGCTGTCCTCTGATTGGTTGAAAGTGATCCAATAGCTGACAAGTTCATTTTTAATAATACCACTAATTTCTGACATTTGAGACTAGAATGGTGAATGTAGAGATCAGACTAGAATGCTGACTGCAGAGATCAGACTAGAATGCTGACTGCAGAGATCAGACTAGAATGGTGAATGCAGAGATCAGACTAGAATGGTGAATGCAGAGATCAGACTAGAATGGTGAATGCAGAGATCAGGCTAGAATGGTGAATGCAGAGATCAGGCTAGAATGGTGAATGCAGAGATCAGGCTAGAATGGTGAATGCAGAGATCAGGCTGTCATCCTCTGCAAATAATATAAATGTCTAAAATAGTTACAGATGATCATGACCAGAAAGGATGCAGAGATACTTTGGCAGATTATGTGTATATATATATATATATATATATATATATATATATATATATATATATATATATATATATATATATATATATATATATATGTGTATGTATGTGTGTGTGTGTACATGATCATTATTAAATGGCATATTATAGTAAATATAATTTATTAATATTACACTTTGAATTGTCATGGAAACAAACTACGTTCTCTACAGGGATTCTGTTTACCAATGGAGACTCATGGAAAGAGATGAGGCGCTTTGCCCTGACAAACCTTAGAGACTTTGGGATGGGCAAGAAAGGGAGTGAGGAGAAAATCTTAGAGGAAATCCCCTACCTGATTGAAGTGTTGGAAAAACATGAGGGTAAGAGAATCAGTATCTCTACACTAGTAGTAGAAGTAGTATGATGTATTTATAGGGGATGCCTAGGCTTAATTGCCTGGTTAAAAATCAGGCTATTTTAAACCATATTATTAGTAAATAGCTAATTGGCTTGCTAAGTGATCGTGTGGGTTCTGGAAAGCTTATTTTGTAATTAATTAGATGTTTTGTCTATTACAGGTAAGGCATTTGACACAGCACAGCCTGTGCTTTATGCCGTCTCCAACATAATCTCGGCAATTGTCTATGGCAGCAGGTTTGAATACACTGACCCCCTATTCACAGGCATGGTGAACAGGACCAATGAGAATGTTCACCTTATAGGTTCTGCATCATTGCAGGTAGTCTGCTTATTCAGACCATTATGTTTTTACTGTATTTTCTGAGTAAATAATGTCTGTCTCAGTGCAATCAATAAAACAAGGAAACAGAACACCTGTTATGAATTCTTGCAAATTAAAATGTTTTATTATATAAATTATATACAATATTCATGATGTATACGTATAACATATCAAATAAAATCCTCATAGCCCAGTCCAAGCTCTTTGTCCTGGCACACCAATGGTGGAACCAGCTTCCCCCTGAAGCTAGGACAGCAGAGTCCCTGCCCATCTTCCGAAAGCACCTGAAACTCCATCTCCTCAAAAAGTATCTTAAATAAACCCCTCGCCCCCACCCCCCCCCAAAAAGTTCCTGAACAACAGGTTTCTAGCTCTGACTTTGCTGACTTTTTCCTCAAAACTACTTTGAGAAAAGTGCACTTACTATGCCTGTGACATGTGATTGTCCCACCAAGCTATCTTAAGATGAATGCACTAACTGTGAATCGCTCTGGATAAGAGCGTCTGCTAAATTGCAAAAATATTTTGTACAATTAATTATATCATTTTAATTATTATATATAATATGGTTAAATAATCACTAGTGATGGGCACCGATATACAAAATTATATCACTATCAGTACTATTTTTGTGATTCCATATCGTATCGGTTTGCATAAAATATATTGCACCTGTGTATGTTCACTTATCTGTTCACTTCCATGGCTCTTTGAAGTTCAGACAACTGTTAGCAGATTGTCCTTTGGGCCAGGCGTGAATATTCTGTTATTATAATATTGTATTCATACTGGTTAGTTAGGGAGGCCTATATTATAGGACCATCAACAGGCAATTAATTAAATATGCTACATTTAGAGCCTGTGAGGTCTGTTTGAGGGTTTTGTGTATGCAGGAAAAGTAACGTGTTCTTTTTACAGAATAGTACAAATAATAAACTGACATTACAATATGCCTTGCTCATATCGATATCAAATAATATTGAATATCACTATTGGTGCTCACAACTAATAATTACAGATTTATGTGCATCACATTTGTATTTAATGATCTAATCATAGTTGTGGTGTGTTATAATTAATATAATATTGTTTTATGTGTATTCTACCTGAATCTCTGTGTAGATGTACAACATGTTTCCCTGGTTGGGTCCGTGGATAAACAATCTGACACATCTGAAAAAGAATGTTGCTGATATGAAGATGGAGGTGACAGAGCTGGTGAGGGGCCTGAAGGAGACTCTGAACCCTCATATGTGTAGAGGCTTTGTGGACTCGTTCCTCGTCCGAAAGCAGACCCTGGAGGTATGAAGACTTCATGCAGAATCTGCATCTCACTCATTCATAACAAAGTGTTGCATTAATATTGCTCAGTATGACTATACAGAATAGAATTAATCAATAAGGTCAGAGGGGGTGTGGTATCTGGTCAATTTACCACAGCTAAGGCACTGCATGACGCGAAGTGTAGTGCCTGTATACAGTCCTTGTTTATTGGCCATATTCCACAAAACACAGAGGTGCTTTGCTGGTTTTATAAACTTGATACCAACATAATTAGAACAGTAAATAAGTAATTTTGCACCACACTAGTGGTATATTGTCTAAGTTACCAAGACATTCGGATAATCAGTATCCAGGAACAAAACTGCCGGGTTTATAGTACCTATTACACCACCTTGTGGTTCACTTTGCTGCTGAAAAACACAACTAACTTCAGTTGTCCAACACTAACATCCCACTGGGAACAGACGTCAATTCAACATCTATATAATTGAATTAAAATTATGTGGAAAATGTTGATTCAACCAGTTTGACTGAATGCCAGCTGAGGGAGGATCTAACTAGTTCTCTGTATCAGTAGAATCACATGTAAACTCAGACTCAAACACTAAAACAGTTCCTCAAGCTGATTTAAAATAATGTGTTGATTATCTGTTTTGTTTGCTTTTTGTTATTTTCCATATTATTTCTATCTCTGATAAGCTACACAGGAAATGGCAAAAAATAGCACATATTATATTAACCATATCATTTTAATGGTACATTTGGATAGAAAACACTCTAAAGTTTCTAAAACTGTTAAAATTATATCTGTGTATAACAGAACTGATGTGGCAGGCGACACCCCGAGGACAAACCATCCCAAAAAAAGCAGTGCCTAGGGCTTCCACTAGATGTCAACAGTCTTTAGAAAGAGTTTCATGCTGGGTTTTTGGAAAAAAAGATGGCTCCCATTTCGCTATAGTGTTTCCAAGCGTGTGGAAGAGAGCGCGTTCTTTGGTATTTTTCTCCGGTAAAGACAATAACGATTCTCCGTCTTAAATGTTATTGTTTATTTACGTATCAGGGTACCTAAGGTTTGATTATAAACGTTGTTTGACTTGTTTGGAAAAGTTTATTAGTAATGTTTGGGATTCATTTTGTATGCATTTTGATGGAGGGAAACTGGGTGGATTATTGACTGAAGCGTGCCAGCTAAACTGAGTTTTTATTGATATAAAGGACATTATCGAACAAAAGGACCATTTGTGATGTAACTACCATCCCACCTGCCCATAAGACGTTTTAATATATGTAGCCTTAGAAATAAGGTTAATACAATTAATAACTTGCTAACATCAGATATATATTCATATATTAGCCATTTATGAGACTCACGTCGATAATTCATTTGGTACATCATTAGCAATACAATGATATAACATCTACAGAAGACACAGGAATGCATATGGGGGAGTTGTTGCTGTACATATTCAGAGCCATATCCCTGTAATGCTTAGAGAGGATCTTGTGTTATTGCAGGTTCGCCTGCCTCCTCTAAAGCCTATTTTAGTGTAGCTCCTATAGGCCACCATTTTCTAACTGTCAGTATCCAGATAATGTGTGTGAAATTCTTGATGAGGGCTCCTGAGTGGCGCAGAGGTCTAAGGCACTGCATCTCAGTGCTAGAGGCATCACTACCGACCCTGGTTCGATTCCAGGCTGTTTCACAACTGGCCTTGATTGGAGTCCCATAGGGCGACGTACAATTGGGCCAGCGTTGTTAGGGTTTGGCCGGGGTTAATAATAATCAAAGATGGGACTAAAATAGTGTATGAGATCATACAAACGATTTTCAATTCAAATGAAATTGTATTTGTCACATGCCGAATACAACCGGTGTAGACCTTAGAGTGAAATGCGTACTTACAAGCCCTTAATCAATAATGCAGTTTTAAGAAGAAGAAAAAGGAAAAAAACATTTTGCTGTGACTCTTATGTGGATGATGTTAAAAAATATTTGTTGGTCTGATATGATTAATAAGGAGCATCCAGACGCTGCACTTGATGCATTTATGAATTGCTTCTTCTAGTTATTGATAAGCAGCCTTTAATATTAGTGACCATAACGTGTTGAATAATCCTATGTGTTATGGCTTTTCAACCTCAGCTCTGAATCCACAATATGGCAATCTATCTAATAGAACCCAAGGGGGGTTTCTTTAATGGAAGCTTCTCTAATGTTAAACATGTAAAGTGTGGTGTACTGCATGGCAGCTCTCTTGGCCCTCTACTCTTTTCTATTTTTACCAATGACCTGCCACTGGCATTAAACAGAGCCTGTGCCCATGTATGCTGATGATTCAACCCGTCAGCAATCACAGCTAGTGAAATCACTGCAACACTAAACAAAGAGTTGCAGTCAGTTTGAGAATGGGTGGCCAGTAATAAACTGGTCCTGAACATATCCAAAATTAAGCATTGTATTGATAAAAATAATTCCCTAAATTCTGGACCTCAGCTGAATCTAGGTAATCAATGGTGTGGCTGAGGATATTAAATTGCTTGGTGTTACTTTAGATTGTAAACTCTCATGGTCAGAACATATTGATTCAATGATTGTAAAGATTTGAAGAGGACTGTCCGTGAAAAATAGATGCTCTGCTTTTTTTCAATCAAATGTATTTATAAAGCCCTTCTTACATCAGCTGATGTCAAAGCGCTGTAAAGAAACCCAGCCTAAAACAGCAAGCAATGCAGGTGTAGAAGCACCACTCTCCACAAAGCAAGCTCTAGTTTGATCTTATCTTAATTATTGTCCAGTCAAAATAAGGGCCAACTTAAGCTGCCCAGAACAGCATGACACATTTATCTCTTCATTGTAATCAGAGGGCTAATATCAATACTATGCATGCCAGTTTCTCTTGGCTAAGAGTTGACGAAACGGACTGTACATAACTCATGTCATCTGAGGGTTTGTTTCTGTTAGGAATCTGGCAATATGGATTCTTTCTACCATGACGACAACCTGGTATTTAGTGTTGGTAACCTGTTTGGTGCTGGTACCGACACCACCGGGACAACCCTGCGCTGGGGTCTGCTGCTAATGGCCAAGTACCCCCATATACAGGGTAAGGATTGATATAAATACAAACACATGAACGCACACACACACACCACAGGAGGCTGCTGTGGAGTGGTATCAAAAATATGGAAACCATGTGTTGGATTCCGTTCCAGCCATTATTATGAGCCCGTCCTCCCCAATTAATGTGCCACCTGTGACACACAGACATTAAACAGTAAAGCACTCATGGTGTTACAAGTTATAAACACTGGCAAAGAGCCAGATTGAAGAATATATTATGAAACTAGACAAGGATGGCTTGGTTAATGAAGGTTAAACGTTAACTGAGGAACATCTTCCTCAGAACAGTCTCAAATTGTTGGTGCATGGACTCTAGAAGGTTTCGAAAGGTATTCCAGAGATGCTGGCCCATGTTGAATCCAATGCTTTTGACAGTTGTCAAGTTGGCTGGATGTCCTTTGGGCGGTGGACTATTCTTGATACACACTGGAAACTGTTGAGTGTGAAAAACCCAGCTGCGTTGCAGTTCTTGACACATACCGATGCGCTTGGCAGCTTCACCATACCCCGTTCAAAGGCACTTAAATATTTTATCTTGCCCATTCAACCTCTGAATGGCACACATACACAATCCATGTCTCAAGACCCACTGGTTGACACTTATTTATAAAACCCTCTTAAGCCTCACTCCCCCTATCTGAGATAACTACTGCAGCCGTCATCCTCCACATACAACACCCATTCTGCCAGTCACATTCTGTTAAAGGTCCCCAAAGCGCATACATTCCTGGGTCGATCATCTTTTCATCTCTTCATTCAAAGACTCAATCATGGACAGTCTTACTGACAGTGGCTGCTCTGCGTGATGTGTTGTTGTCTCTACCTTGCCCTTTGTGCTATTGTCTGCCCAATAATGTTAGTACCATGTTATGTGCTGCTACCATGCTGTGTTGTCTTAGGTCTCTCTTTATGTAGTGTTGTGTTCTCTCGTCGTGGTGTGTGTTGTCCTATTTATATTTAACTTATTTTTAATCCCAGTCCCTGTCCCTTCAGGAGGCATTTTGGTAGGCCGTCATTGTATATAAGAATTTGTTCTTAAATGGTTAAATAAAGTCTAAATTGTATTCAGGCTTAAAACTCCATTGTTAACCTGTCTCCTCCCCTTCATTTACACTGATTGAAGTGGATTTAACAAGAGACAGTAAGAGATCATAGCTTTCACCTGGTCAGTCTGTCATGGAAAGAAGAGCAGGTGTTTTTAATGTTTGTATACTCAGTGTACATTTCACTGTATTAACTCCAACCCTCCCTCCTTTCTGTCTCAGATCAGGTCCAGGAGGAGATCAGCAGGGTCATAGGAAGTCGTCAAACCTTGGTAGAGGACAAGAAGAACCTGCCCTACACTGATGCAGTGATCCATGAGACCCAGAGACTGGCCAGCATTGCACCCATGGCCGTCCCTCACACCACCAGCCGAGATGTCACCTTCCAGGGATATTTCATCAAAAAGGTCAGATACCTGGATATCCAAATCTCTGTGTTTATTTTGTGACCAACTTCAAATTGTCTTTTTTTTCTGAAGGGAAGTTACAGATTCAAAAACAATAAAAGAAATGCATATAAATAGAAGCCCAATCCATTCCTCCCTTTAGTCCCTATCCAACCCCGCATCCTCCTTCCCCACCTGGAAACCATGCCTCCCACCCACCTGTATAAATGTATGGTTGTGATTACAGGATGCCAAGGTCATATTTTTAAATTGTAACATGTGAGCTGGGAGTCGTGAAGCAAGTTCAGGGAGTTAATCAATAAACTAAACATAATACAAAACAAGAACAAACAATACACAGACATGAAACAGAAACAACGCCTGGGAAGGAACCAAAGGGAGTAATATATGGAAGGTAATCAGGCAGGTGATGGCATCCAGGTGAGTCTGAGGTGCTGGTGCGTGTAATGATGGTGACAGGTGTGTGTATATAATAATGAGCAGCCTGGTGACCTAGTGCGCCGGAGAGGGAGTATACGTGACATCTATATTCTGTTCCAGTTAAATGATTGTTCAGATTGAATTAGATCTGTGGACCATACTGTTTAAATGGCTAGCTCAGAATATGAGCTTTCCAAAAGTTGTTTATATATTATAGAGATCAGTTCATTTGGGAGCCCAGATAGTGTATTTATAAATCTATCACTGGAAGGTTTGGTAGTTGGGTTTCCCAAGGGACTCTGTAGACCAGCATAGCTGACTTTAGTAGTAAATATAGAAAAAAGGAGTTGTATGTATCTTTCAAATCTTGGAATGTTCTCAAACCATTACTGTCCATGATATCAGTAAGGATTCCATATTTGGGGGATGCAAAAAGACTGCATCCAGAGCACAACACATGATTGTGAAATATTGGAGTATGGGCATGCCATAAGTGTATATTTCTGCCTGAAGTTGCAATCCATTCCTATTAAACAACGTTTCATCACTTTTACTCTGAAAATAAGGGGTCCTATGCTTCACCCTTACTGCAGGGGACGTCTGTGATTCCTCTACTGACGTCGGTCCTACAGGACGATAGTGAATGGGAGAGCCCCAACACCTTTAACCCCTCACACTTTCTGGATGAGCAGGGAGGATTTGTCAAGAGGGACGCCTTCATGGCCTTTTCTGCAGGTAGATTAACTTCATTATATAACAAATAGTTTAATTGCAAGAAGTAGATCAATTCAGGTTGCCTTTTGGACAGACTTCATGCTATTTTCTGTATCTTTGGCCTCTCTCGCAGGTCGTAGGGTGTGTCTGGGGGAGGGTCTGGCCAGGATTGAGCTCTTCCTCTTCTTCACTTCCCTCCTGCAGCGCTTTCGTTTCTCTCCTCCTCCTGGAGTAACAGAGGATGATCTGGACCTCACACCATTACCGGGGTTCACCCTCCACCCTTCACCTCACCAGCTGTGTGCTGTGAGCCGGGTCTGAGATTTGAACATTAAAATATTGGTGGGGCAAAAACTCAATCAAAAAAGCTAAAATGCATCAAAATCACTGCACATTAAATGTACAATTATAAAAAATTATCCCAGAAATGAGCTTGCGCGACACACAAACATTATTATATTTCGTTTATGATCGGTTCATAGGCTACTTCCAATATCTTTTACATTTAATTACACTGAAGACTATGGTTGGGGAACATATTTTTATAGAGTGAAGTCTATTTTACTTCATTTTCATCATCGGTCTGCAGTATTGCTGCATTGCTAAGTATTGCTAAGAGTATTGGGACGCAGTCCAACACGTTCTGAGGGTAGTTGCATCCGCCTGTCTGTTAATAAGATATTCCTGTTAATAATAAAGCAACAAAAAAGCTTCTCCTTCGTTTCAATCTTTGCATCGTAAATTCCATGGGTTATTAAAACAGGGTCTTATCCTGTTCTAACAGTGCCTAATAAAACAGGGTCTTATCCTGTTCTAACAGTGCCTAATAAAACAGGGTCTTATCCTGTTCTAACAGTGCCTAATAAAACAGGGTGTTATCCTGTTCTAACAGTGCCTATTAAAACAGGGTGTTATCCTGTTCTAACAGTGCCTAATAAAACAGGGTGTTATCCTGTTCTAACAGTGCCTAATAAAACAGGGTCTTATCCTGTTCTAACAGTGCCTAATAAAACAGGGTGTTATCCTGTTCTAACAGTGCCTATTAAAACAGGGTGTTATCCTGTTCTAACAGTGCCTAATAAAACAGGGTGTTATCCTGTTCTAACAGTGCCTAATAAAACAGGGTGTTATCCTGTTCTAACAGTGCCTATTAAAACAGGGTGTTATCCTGTTCTAACAGTGCCTATTAAAACAGGGTGTTATCCTGTTCTAAACAGCGTCTAATAAATGACTTATGTAAATGTTCTAACAGTGCCTAATAAAACAGGGTGTTATCCTGTTCTAACAGTGCCTAATAAAACAGGGTGTTATCCTGTTCTAACAGTGCCTAATAAAACAGGGTGTTATCCTGTTCTAACAGTGCCTAATAAAACAGGGTGTTATCCTGTTCTAACAGTGCCTAATAAAACAGGGTGTTATCCTGTTCTAACAGTGCCTAATAATAAAACAGGGTGTTATCCTGTTCTAACAGTGCCTAATAAAACAGGGTGTTATCCTGTTCTAACAGTGCCTAATAAAACAGGGTGTTATCCTGTTCTAACAGTGCCTAATAAAACAGGGTGTTATCCTGTTCTAACAGTGCCTAATAAAACAGGGTGTTATCCTGTTCTAACAGTGCCTAATAAAACAGGGTGTTATCCTGTTCTAACAGTGCCTAATAAAACAGGGTGTTATCCTGTTCTAACAGTGCCTAATAAAACAGGGTGTTATCCTGTTCTAACAGTGCCTAATAAAACAGGGTGTTATCCTGTTCTAACAGTGCCTAATAAAACAGGGTGTTATCCTGTTCTAACAGTGCCTAATAAAACAGGGTGTTATCCTGTTCTAACAGTGCCTAATAAAACAGGGTGTTATCCTGTTCTAACAGTGCCTAATAAAACAGGGTGTTATCATGTTCTAACAGTGCCTAATAAAACAGGGTGTTATCATGTTCTAACAGTGCCTAATAAAACAGGGTGTTATCCTGTTCTAACAGTGCCTAATAAAACAGGGTGTTATCCTGTTCTAACAGTGCCTAATAAAACAGGGTGTTATCCTGTTCTAACAGTGCCTAATAAAACAGGGTGTTATCCTGTTCTAAAGTGCCTAATAAAACAGGGTGTTATCCTGTTCTAACAGTGCCTAATAAAACAGGGTGTTATCCTGTTCTAACAGTGCCTAATAAAACAGGGTGTTATCCTGTTCTAACAGTGCCTAATAAAACAGGGTGTTATCCTGTTCTAACAGTGCCTAATAAAACAGGGTGTTATCCTGTTCTACAGTGCCTAATAAAACAGGGTGTTATCATGTTCTAACAGTGCCTAATAAAACAGGGTGTTATCCTGTTCTAACAGTGCCTAATAAAACAGGGTCTTATCCTGTTCGAACAGTGCCTAATAAAACAGGGTCTTATCCTGTTCTAACAGTGCCTAATAAAACAGGGTCTTATCCTGTTCTAACAGTGCCTAATAAAACAGGGCGTTATCCTGTTCTAACAGTGCCTATTAAAACAGGGTGTTATCCTGTTCTAACAGTGCCTAATAAACAGTGCCTAATAAAACAGGGTGTTATCCTGTTCTAACAGTGCCTAATAAAACAGGGTGTTATCCTGTTCTAACAGTGCCTAATAAAACAGGGTGTTATCCTGTTCTAACAGTGCCTAATAAAACAGGGTCTTATCCTGTTCTAACAGTGCCTAATAAAACAGGTGTTATCCTGTTCTAACAGTGCCTAATAAAACAGGGTGTTATCCTGTTCTAACAGTGCCTAATAAAACAGGGTGTTATCCTGTTCTAACAGTGCCTAATAAAACAGGGTCTTATCCTGTTCTAACAGTGCCTAATAAAACAGGGTCTTATCCTGTTCGAACAGTGCCTAATAAAACAGGGTGTTATCCTGTTCTAACAGTGCCTAATAAAACAGGGTGTTATCCTGTTCTAACAGTGCCTAATAAAACAGGGTGTTATCCTGTTCTAACAGTGCCTAATAAAACAGGGTGTTATCCTGTTCTAACAGTGCCTAATAAAACAGGGTGTTATCCTGTTCTAACAGTGCCTAATAAAACAGGGTGTTATCCTGTTCTAACAGTGCCTAATAAAACAGGGTGTTATCCTGTTCTAACAGTGCCTAATAAAACAGGGTGTTATCCTGTTCTAACAGTGCCTAATAAAACAGGGTGTTATCCTGTTCTAACAGTGCCTAATAAAACAGGGTGTTATCCTGTTCTAACAGTGCCTAATAAAACAGGGTGTTATCCTGTTCTAACAGTGCCTAATAAAACAGGGTCTTATCCTGTTCTAACAGTGCCTAATAAAACAGGGTGTTATCCTGTTCTAACAGTGCCTAATAAAACAGGGTGTTATCCTGTTCTAACAGTGCCTAATAAAACAGGGTGTTATCCTGTTCTAACAGTGCCTAATAAAACAGGGTGTTATCCTGTTCTAACAGTGCCTAATAAAACAGGGTGTTATCCTGTTCTAACAGTGCCTAATAAAACAGGGTGTTATCCTGTTCTAACAGTGCCTAATAAAACAGGGTCTTAAACAGTGCCTAATAAAACAGGGTGTTATCCTGTTCTAACAGTGCCTAATAAAACAGGGTGTTATCCTGTTCTAACAGTGCCTAATAAAACAGGGTGTTATCCTGTTCTAACAGTGCCTAATAAAACAGGGTCTTATCCTGTTCTAACAGTGCCTAATAAAACAGGGTGTTATCCTGTTCTAACAGTGCCTAATAAAACAGGGTGTTATCCTGTTCTAACAGTGCCTAATAAAACAGGGTGTTATCCTGTTCTAACAGTGCCTAATAAAACAGGGTGTTATCCTGTTCTAACAGTGCCTAATAAAACAGGGTGTTATCCTGTTCTAACAGTGCCTAATAAAACAGGGTGTTATCCTGTTCTAACAGTGCCTAATAAAACAGGGTCTTATCCTGTTCTAACAGTGCCTAATAAAACAGGGTCTTATCCTGTTCTAACAGTGCCTAATAAAACAGGGTCTTATCCTGTTCTAACAGTGCCCAGGGTCTTATCCTGTTCTAACAGTGCCTAATAAAACAGGGTGTTATCCTGTTCTAACAGTGCCTAATAAAACAGGGTGTTATCCTGTTCTAACAGTGCCTATTAAAACAGGGTGTTATCCTGTTCTAAAGAGCGTCTGCTAAAAAAAATGTTAAATGTTCTAACAGTGCCTAATAAAACAGGGTGTTATCCTGTTCTAACAGTGCCTAATAAAACAGGGTCTTATCCTGTTCTAACAGTGCCTAATAAAACAGGGTCTTATCCTGTTCTAACAGTGCCTAATAAAACAGGGTGTTATCCTGTTCTAACAGTGCCTAATAAAACAGGGTGTTATCCTGTTCTAACAGTGCCTAATAAAACAGGGTCTTATCCTGTTCTAACAGTGCCTAATAAAACAGGGTGTTATCCTGTTCTAACAGTGCCTAATAAAACAGGGTGTTATCCTGTTCTAACAGTGCCTAATAAAACAGGGTGTTATCCTGTTCTAACAGTGCCTAATAAAACAGGGTGTTATCCTGTTCTAACAGTGCCTAATAAAACAGGGTCTTATCCTGTTCTAACAGTGCCTAATAAAACAGGGTCTTATCCTGTTCTAACAGTGCCTAATAAAACAGGGTCTTATCCTGTTCTAACAGTGCCTATTAAAACAGGGTGTTATCCTGTTCTAACAGTGCCTAATAAAACAGGGTGTTATCCTGTTCTAACAGTGCCTAATAAAACAGGGTGTTATCCTGTTCTAACAGTGCCTAATAAAACAGGGTGTTATCCTGTTCTAACAGTGCCTAATAAAACAGGGTCTTATCCTGTTCTAACAGTGCCTAATAAAACAGGGTCTTATCCTGTTCTAACAGTGCCTAATAAAACAGGGTGTTATCCTGTTCTAACAGTGCCTAATAAAACAGGGTCTTATCCTGTTCTAACAGTGCCTAATAAAACAGGGTGTTATCCTGTTCTAACAGTGCCTAATAAAACAGGGTGTTATCCTGTTCTAACAGTGCCTAATAAAACAGGGTGTTATCCTGTTCTAACAGTGCCTAATAAAACAGGGTGTTATCCTGTTCTAACAGTGCCTAATAAAACAGGGTGTTATCCTGTTCTAACAGTGCCTAATAAAACAGGGTGTTATCCTGTTCTAACAGTGCCTAATAAAACAGGGTGTTATCCTGTTCTAACAGTGCCTAATAAAACAGGGTGTTATCCTGTTCTAACAGTGCCTAATAAAACAGGGTGTTATCCTGTTCTAACAGTGCCTATTAAAACAGGGTGTTATCCTGTTCTAAAACAGTGCTAAATGACTTAAATGTTATGTTCTAACAGTGCCTAATAAAACAGGGTGTTATCCTGTTCTAACAGTGCCTAATAAAACAGGGTGTTATCCTGTTCTAACAGTGCCTAATAAAACAGGGTGTTATCCTGTTCTAACAGTGCCTAATAAAACAGGGTCTTATCCTGTTCTAACAGTGCCTAATAAAACAGGGTGTTATCCTGTTCTAACAGTGCCTAATAAAACAGGGTCTTATCCTGTTCTAACAGTGCCTAATAAAACAGGGTGTTATCCTGTTCTAACAGTGCCTAATAAAACAGGGTGTTATCCTGTTCTAACAGTGCCTAATAAAACAGGGTGTTATCCTGTTCTAACAGTGCCTAATAAAACAGGGTGTTATCCTGTTCTAACAGTGCCTAATAAAACAGGGTGTTATCCTGTTCTAACAGTGCCTAATAAAACAGGGTGTTATCCTGTTCTAACAGTGCCTAATAAAACAGGGTGTTATCCTGTTCTAACAGTGCCTAATAAAACAGGGTGTTATCCTGTTCTAACAGTGCCTAATAAAACAGGGTGTTATCCTGTTCTAACAGTGCCTAATAAAACAGGGTGTTATCCTGTTCTAACAGTGCCTAATAAAACAGGGTGTTATCCTGTTCTAACAGTGCCTAATAAAACAGGGTCTTATCCTGTTCTAACAGTGCCTAATAAAACAGGGTGTTATCCTGTTCTAACAGTGCCTAATAAAACAGGGTGTTATCCTGTTCTAACAGTGCCTAATAAAACAGGGTGTTATCCTGTTCTAACAGTGCCTAATAAAACAGGGTGTTATCCTGTTCTAACAGTGCCTAATAAAACAGGGTGTTATCCTGTTCTAACAGTGCCTAATAAAACAGGGTCTTATCCTGTTCTAACAGTGCCTAATAAAACAGGGTCTTATCCTGTTCTAACAGTGCCTAATAAAACAGGGTCTTATCCTGTTCTAACAGTGCCTAATAAAACAGGGTGTTATCCTGTTCTAACAGTGCCTAATAAAACAGGGTCTTATCCTGTTCTAACAGTGCCTAATAAAACAGGGTCTTATCCTGTTCTAACAGTGCCTAATAAAACAGGGTGTTATCCTGTTCTAACAGTGCCTAATAAAACAGGGTGTTATCCTGTTCTAACAGTGCCTAATAAAACAGGGTGTTATCCTGTTCTAACAGTGCCTAATAAAACAGGGTGTTATCCTGTTCTAACAGTGCCTAATAAAACAGGGTCTTATCCTGTTCTAACAGTGCCTAATAAAACAGGGTGTTATCCTGTTCTAACAGTGCCTAATAAAACAGGGTGTTATCCTGTTCTAACAGTGCCTAATAAAACAGGGTGTTATCCTGTTCTAACAGTGCCTAATAAAACAGGGTGTTATCCTGTTCTAACAGTGCCTATTAAAACAGGGTGTTATCCTGTTCTAACAGTGCCTAATAAAACAGGGTGTTATCCTGTTCTAACAGTGCCTACTAAAACAGGGTGTTATCCTGTTCTGTTCTAACAGTCTAACAGTGCCTAATAAAACAGGGTGTTATCCTGTTCTAACAGTGCCTAATAAAACAGGGTGTTATCCTGTTCTAACAGTGCCTAATAAAACAGGGTGTTATCCTGTTCTAACAGTGCCTAATAAAACAGGGTGTTATCCTGTTCTAACAGTGCCTAATAAAACAGGGTGTTATCCTGTTCTATGTAAATGTAACAGTGCCTAATAAAACAGGGTCTTATCCTGTTCTAACAGTGCCTAATAAAACAGGGTCTTATCCTGTTCTAACAGTGCCTAATAAAACAGGGTCTTATCCTGTTCTAACAGTGCCTAAAAACAGGGTCTTATCCTGTTCTAACAGTGCCTAATAAAACAGGGTGTTATCCTGTTCTAACAGTGCCTAATAAAACAGGGTGTTATCCTGTTCTAACAGTGCCTATTAAAACAGGGTGTTATCCTGTTCTAACAGTGCCTAATAAAACAGGGTGTTATCCTGTTCTAACAGTGCCTAATAAAACAGGGTGTTATCCTGTTCTAACAGTGCCTAATAAAACAGGGTGGGTGTTTATCAGTGTTCTAAAACAGTGCCTAATAAAACAGGGTCTTATCCTGTTCTAACAGTGCCTAATAAAACAGGGTCTTATCCTGTTCTAACAGTGCCTAATAAAACAGGGTCTTATCCTGTTCTAACAGTGCCTAATAAAACAGGGTGTTATCCTGTTCTAACAGTGCCTAATAAAACAGGGTGTTATCCTGTTCTAACAGTGCCTAATAAAACAGGGTGTTATCCTGTTCTAACAGTGCCTAATAAAACAGGGTGTTATCCTGTTCTAACAGTGCCTATTAAAACAGGGTGTTATCCTGTTCTAACAGTGCCTATTAAAACAGGGTGTTATCCTGTTCTAACAGTGCCTAATAAAACAGGGTGTTATCCTGTTCTAACAGTGCCTAATAAAACAGGGTGTTATCCTGTTCTAACAGTGCCTAATAAAACAGGGTGTTATCCTGTTCTAACAGTGCCTAATAAAACAGGGTGTTATCCTGTTCTAACAGTGCCTAATAAAACAGGGTGTTATCCTGTTCTAACAGTGCCTAATAAAACAGGGTGTTATCCTGTTCTAACAGTGCCTAATAAAACAGGGTGTTATCCTGTTCTAACAGTGCCTAATAAAACAGGGTGTTATCCTGTTCTAACAGTGCCTATTAAAACAGGGTGTTATCCTGTTCTAAAGAGCGTCTGCTAAATGACTTAAATGTAAATGTAAATGTAACAGTGCCTAATAAAACAGGGTGTTATCCTGTTCTAACAGTGCCTAATAAAACAGGGTGTTATCCTGTTCTAACAGTGCCTAATAAAACAGGGTGTTATCCTGTTCTAACAGTGCCTAATAAAACAGGGTCTTATCCTGTTCTATTAGTGCCTAATAAAACAGGGTGTTATCCTGTTCTAACAGTGCCTAATAAAACAGGGTGTTATCCTGTTCTAACAGTGCCTAATAAAACAGGGTCTTATCCTGTTCTAACAGTGCCTAATAAAACAGAGTCTTATCCTGTTCTAACAGTGCCTATTAAAACAGGGTGTTATCCTGTTCTAACAGTGCCTAATAAAACAGGGTGTTATCCTGTTCTAACAGTGCCTAATAAAACAGGGTGTTATCCTGTTCTAACAGTGCCTAATAAAACAGGGTCTTATCCTGTTCTAACAGTGCCTAATAAAACAGGGTCTTATCCTGTTCTAACAGTGCCTAATAAAACAGGGTGTTATCCTGTTCTAACAGTGCCTAATAAAACAGGGTCTTATCCTGTTCTAACAGTGCCCAATAAAACAGGGTGTTATCCTGTTCTAACAGTGCCTAATAAAACAGGGTCTTATCCTGTTCTAACAGTGCCTAATAAAACAGGGTCTTATCCTGTTCTAACAGTGACTAATAAAACAGGGTCTTATCCTGTTCTAACAGTGCCTATTAAAACAGGATAAATCACTAGAATTCAAATGCTTTTTGACAACACCCCTTTTGATTTGAATGAAACCTTCCATACATATTTGCCAATTGTAAAAGTGCTCAGAAAGTGACTTATTAAATAAATATTTTTATTCCCAACAAATTTGACGACCTGGTTGTCGATAAACCAAAATACACATGTATTTGTTGCTGGTATGTACTGCCCCCCTGCTGCCATGACGGATGCTATTGGTGTTATATTTTGAATGTTTAACACCTGTTCTGTCCTCGGACTGGGTCATTTTAGGGGATTTGAATCTGGATTAGCTATCCCTGGCTGCAGATCAATTTAAGTTTATATGCATAGATTTTTATCTTACGCAATTGATCTCAAAACCCACATGGCCCTGTTAACTCTTCATTGATTGAGTTCATACTTACTAATAACCCCCATAAATATTTGTGTAGTGGAGTATTTGCATATGATCTCAGTGATAATTGTCCTATAGGATGTATTAGAGATACGACACGGCAAAACACTAATCATGGTTTAATTAAGAAACTTTTTTTTTTAATGTTTCTGCTGAAGGGTTTTTACATAACATGTTCTACTCTGATAAAACCACTGTCTCCTGTATTCCTGACCCTGAGTTGGCTCTAGAAAATGTCTCCTCAATAAATAAATATATACACTACCGTTCAAACGTTTGGGGTCACTTAGAAATGTCCTTGTTTTTGAAAGAAAAGCAAATTTTTGTCCATTAAAATAACATCAAATGAATCAGAAATACAGTGTAGACATTGTTAATGTTGTAAATGACTGTTGTAGCTGGAAACGGCTGATTTTTAATGGAATATCTACGTAGGCCCATTATCAGCAACCATCACTCCTGTGATCCAATGCCATGTGTTAGCTAATCCAAGTTTATAATTTTAAAAGGCTAATTGATCATTAGAAAACCCTTTTGCAATTGTTAGCACAACTGAAAACTGCTGTACTGATTAAAGAAGCAATAGAACTGGCCTTCTTTAGACTAGTTGAGTATCTGGAGCATCAGCATTTGTGGGTTCGATTACAGGCTGAAAATGGACAGAAACAAAGACCTTTCTTCTGAAACTTGTCAGTCTATTCTTGTCCTGAGAAACGAAGGCTATTCCATGCAAGAAACTGAATATCTCGTACAACGCTGAGTACTTCTCCCTTCACAGAACAGCGCAAACTGGCTCTAACCAGAATAGAAAGGAGTGGGAGGCCCCGGTGCACAACTGAGCAAGAAGACAAGTACAGACAAGTACATTATTGTCTAGTTTGAGAAACAAGTCCTCAACAAGTCCTCAACTGGCAGCTTAATTAAATAGTACCCACAAAACACCAGTCTCAATGTCAACAGTGAAGAGGTGACCACGGGATGCTGGCCTTCTAGGCCTCTTCACTGTTGACGTTGAGACTGGTGTTTTGTGGGTACTATTTAATGAAGCTGCCAGTTGAGTACTTGTGAGGCGTCTGTTTCTCAAACTAGACACTAATGTACTTGTCTCTTGCCCAGTTGTGCACCGGGGCCTCTCACTCCTCTTTCTATTCTGGTTAGAAAATGGTACTGGTTAGACTGGTACTGTAAAAAAATATATATTTCATTAAAATCATTCAATAACTTCGTCTTAGTGGCGATAATATATTTTCATGCTAATTTTATCTTACCTACAAGATGTTAGGTTGATCATTGTGGACAATATCAGATTTATTTTAAGTACACAAACTATACATTTAGCAATTTTTTGTGGTATCACAACGCAGAAGTGTAAAATGTCTCCAGCTGTGTATTATAAAGTGCCTTCAGAAATTATTCAGACCCGATTTACTTTTTCCACATTGTTACGTTTCAGCAGTATTCTAAAATGGATTAAATGAATAAAAATCATCAATCTACACACACAACCCCAGAATGACAAGGCAAAAACAGGTTTTTAAACCACAAACAGATACCTAATTTACATAAGTGTTCAGACCTTTTCTATATGACTCTAAATGGAGTTTAAGTGCATCCTGTGTCCATTGATCATCTTTGATGTTTCTACATTTTGATTGGAGTCCACCTGTGGTAAATTCAATTGATTGGATATGATTTGGAAAGGCACACACCTGTCTATATTAAGGTCCCACAGTTGACAGTGCATGTCAGAGCAAAAACCAAGCCATGAGGTTGAAAGAATTGTCTGTAGAGCTCAGAGACAAATTTGTGTCGAGGCACAGAGACTCTTCCTAGAGATGGTCACCCGACAAAACTAAGCAGTTGGGGGATAAGGACCTTGGTCAGGGAGGTGACCAAGAACCCGATGGTCACTCTGACAGAGCTCTGGAGATCCTCTGTGGAGATGGGAGAACCTTCCAGAAGGACTACCAGCTCTGCAGCACTCTACTAATCAGGCCTTTATGGTAGAGTGGCCAGACGGAAGCCACTCCTCAGTAAAAGGCACATGACAATCCGCTTGGAGTTTGCGAAAGGCACCTAAAGACTCTCAGCCCATGAGAAACAACATTCTATTGTCTGATGAAACCAAGATTGAACTCTTTGGGGTGAATGCCAAAAGTCATGTCTGGAGGAAACTGGCACCATCCCTTCGGTGGGGATGTTTTTCAGAGGCAGGGACTGGGAGACTAGTCAGGATTGAGGGATAGATGAACAGAGCAAAGTACAGATCGATCCTTGATGAAAACCTGCTCCAGAACCCTCAGGACCTCCGACTGGGGCGAAGTTTCAACTTCCAACAGGACTACGAGCCGAAGCACACAGCCAAGACAACACAGGAGTGGCTTTGGGACAAGTCTCAATGTCCTTGAGTGGCCGAGCCAGAGCCCGGACTTGAACCCAATCTAACATCTCTGGAGAGACCTGAAAATAGCTGTACAGCAACGCTCCCCATCCAACCTGACAGTGCTTGAGAGGATCTTCAGAGAAGAATGGGAGAAACACCCCAATACAGGTGTGCCAAGCTTGTAGCATCATACCCAAAAAGCTCGAAGCTGTAATGTCTGCCAAAGGTGCTTCAACAAAGTACTGAGTAAAGGGTCTGAATACTTACGTAAATTGTAAATTTCAATTTTTTATTTGTAATACATTTGCTAAAATAATTAAAATAAATGGGGCTTTTGTGGGGTATTGTATGTAGATTGATGAGGGGGAAAAAACGATTTAATACATTTTAGTGGCTGTAACCTAACAAAATGTGGAAAAAGTCAAGGGGCCTGAATACTTTCTATAGGCACTGTGTATATATGTGAAATATGTCACGGCCTCCACCGAAGTTGGTCCCTCTCCTTGTTTGGGCGGCGTTCGGTGAAGTCACCAACCTTCTAGCCATCGCTGATCCTCTTTTCGGTTTCCTTTGGTTTTGTCTTGTCATGTATCACACAACATCCCATGCATAGTCCCATGGGATGTTGGCTATCAACAACAAGGTACCTCCTATGACTAATTGGGAATGGGACGCAAGCGTAGGATTGATCACCCTGTCGCTGGCCGCCTTTGGGGAGGGTGTATAGTGTGAAAGGCCGAAACACCCTTGGAACCAAAGGTACACTACTGACGATGCGCTCCCCAAATTTCAGCAGGCTCACTGTTCATGAACTCTTGGAAGTGCTTGCACAAAGGATAGTAACATCTCATCCTGTGTTCTTGGAATCACACCTGGTTCCAATCCCATTCATTACATGTTGTGTATTTAACCCTCTGTTCACCCTCATTTTCCTTGTCGGTGTTTGTTTGTTTGTAAGCACTGTTCAAGATATGTTCTGGTGTGCGACGGATTTTGTACCCCATTTTGTACCCCCATATTTTGGTTTTCTGAGTTTTTGGGCACTTATTTAACTGCTTCGTTTATACCAAGTTCGATCTCCTGCGCCTGACTTCCCTGCCACCAGCACGCACCCTTACAATATATGTACCAGTCAAAAGTTTGGACCCACCTACTCATTCAAGGTTTCTTCTTTATTTGTACTATTTTCTACATTGTAGAATAATAGTGAAGATATCAACATTATGAAATAATGCATATGGAATCATTTAGTAACCAAAAGTGTTAAACAAATCAAAATATGTTATATTTGAGATTCTTCAAAGTAGCCATCCTTTGCCTTGATGACAGTTTTGCACACTCTTGGCATTCTCTCAACCAGCTTCATGAGCTAGTCACCTGGAATGCCTTTCAATTAACAGGTGTGCCTTGTTTAAAGTTTATTTGTGGAATTTATTTCCTTCTTAATGAGTTTGAGCTAATCAGTTGTGTTGTCACATGGTAGGTGTAGGAGTGGTAGGGTGGTATACAGAAGATAAACCTGGTAAAAGACCAAGTCCATATTATGGCAAGAACAGCTCATATAAGCAAAGAGACATGAAAGTCTGTGACGTAGAAGTCCGTCACTGGCCGAGGGCAGCATTTGGCTCTTTAACGCACACACATATTCATCACTCCTCCCTGCGCCATTATAAGATAAGTTAACAATGTGGGTCGACACACAAATTAACTTCTGTCTTGGTGCATGCATTTCACACTTGTCAATGTTCATATATGAGAGATACAATAATTATTATACTTATCAATGTTGTGGATGAGCGCATTGTTTGTTTGTTCTGTTCCTCTCTCTCCATCTCTGTAGCTTCCGGGTATGCTGGAAAAGGACCCGAGCTAAGGGAATTGGGTTGGCTTTATAGTGCCTGTCCCAAATGGCTCATTAATGCATATGGGCATATTGAAAGATATTGTCAGTAGTGATGTAATGTTGTAAATGTTATGTTGTGATATTGTTTAAAACCGTGTTGCAATGTATATCCTTTAGTATGTTTAGTTCATGGAAAATTTAGGTTTGTATTGTTAATTGATTAATTAATTAGGGTTAATTGTTCTGAGGGGAGGGGCTAGCCCTACAAAAGGAGCCTCTCTTTCAGTTATGGGGAGGCATTTTGGATTGAGCTGTGGATGGGGCAGCATTGTTTTTAAGCTGTCCCATAAGGTAGACGTTGATGGCAGTACTGTTGTTTTTTGTTCCGGAATCACTTGTAAATAAACACCTTTGCACAGAAGAACTTTTGCGGCTCCGCCATCTTTTTATTTTGATAGAGGTTAGGTTATCCAGTTTAGCCTTCTGGCCTACTCTACGTGACATATGGTGGCAGTGGTGGGATGGCGTACCGCAAATCAGTGAATTCCAACAAGAGAGGTAAAGGAATGCGTACAGGATTGCGTTCTCAGCAACAGCATCAACTGTCAGAAAAGGTACCTGAAGTTGAACCGGGGTGGAATACCATGGAATCGTCTGGTGAAGAAGAGGTCAAGTATGAGAAACTAGGAGCCCGACCGCGGGGCCAAAGACAACCAGAACTGGGTGAGCTGCTGACTGAAGGAGCAGTTGGGGGACCAGAACCACACCCAACCATGGTAACCCTTTTTCAGCAACTTTTCACCTGCCTTGAGAGGAGGGACGAAGACCTCAAGCAGGAGTTACGTGGCCTACGCCAATCTATCCTCACAGCTCCCCACCAGGCGGAACTCGTCAGTGAGAGCCCAAGATTGGGTCTTCCAACACCAGGACGACAAAGGCTCGATGCAGCAGGGACTTCAACTCCACAGCAGGCACCCCAAGCAGTAATGAGGCCAGCACCAGGAGACCAGTCCAGCAGTGTTAACGTCCATCTTCCAGCATTCCTGAGGAAGGAGCCAAAGATGCCCTCATACCAGCAGGGGGAGGACATTGAAAACTACCTGCTGAGGTTTGAGCGCATGGCTAAGACGTGGCAGTGGCCTGAGGTAGAGTGGGCCTGCAGGCTTGTCCCATTGCTCACGGGCAAGGCCTTAGAGGCTTACACAGCAATGGATGAGGGGCTGGCCAATGTCTACAAGGGCTTGAAGGAAGCGCTGCTGGTGAAGTTTGACATCTCACCGGAAACCTACCGTCAACGCTTCAGAGCTGCATCAACGCCATCGGGTGAGTCGCCGACAGAGACGTACCACCGCCTCAAGGGTCTCTACCGATGATGGGTTCGACCGGGGGAGAAGACACAGGACGAAATCGGGGAGGTCATCATCCTCGAGCAACTTCTACAAGTTCTACCACACGACATTCGAACCTGGGTCCGAGAGCACGAGCCCAAGGACGGGCTTATGGCGGCCAAGCTTGCACTGCAGTATCTTAATGCACGTAAAGGGGGCCCACCACAACCTGCAGCACCCGCTCCAAGGAGTCTCAGAGACACAAGGGACATCAGAAACACCAGAGATGGTGGAGGTAACTCTAGGGGTTATGTGTCTGGGAGGGAGGTAAGGGATCATGCAGTTCGCTCTGATGGGAGGGGTCTGACCTGTTTTTACTGCCGGCAGCAGGGGCACAAAGCTTCAATGTGTCCGCTACGTAAATCCAAGCTCTCAGGTTACTGTTATGTACCCAGAGAGGGGGATGGTGTTCAGAATAGACAGACTCGGGAAGGGTCATGCTTGGTACCTGTAAAAGTGAATGGTAAAAGTCTTACTGCAATGATTGACACCGGCAGTTCCCTGTCATTGATCAGAAAAGGTAATGTACCTGTTAATGACATTGATTATGGTCATCAGACACTGATCCAATGTGTCCATGGTGACCAGTCACAGCAGCCCACAGCTGAGCTCACAGTTGAGATTCAGGGTCAGAAATACCTCCTCAAAGTTGGGGTAATGGAGAAGCTACCTTTTGAGATGATTTTGGGGAGGGATGTGCCTGTACTCTCTGATCTGTTGGGAAGTGTGGGGGGGTCAGCTATATGAGCAGTCAGTTTGCCAGTCTGATGTTCAGATGGCATGTTCAGTTGTCACTCGTGCCCAGGCCAAAGCTGGTTTACAACCTCTGCCTGACTTGTGTGATAGTCTGTGCGAGGGGGGGAACCAAAGGGCCCAGAAAGTCACGCCGCCAGCGGCGTCTTGAGAAGTATGTGGGAACCCCTGTACCTGTTGCTGATGTGTCTGGGTTAGAGGTGCAATGGGATGTTCCACAAAATTTTGCTACACTGCAGAAGTCTGACGCAACCTTGAAATGTTTGTTTGACAAGGCCTTAGCTGGGGACAGTCAATCTTCATGTGGGGGGATTTACACAGTAGACAACCACATACTCTACCTTGGGTCAGAGGCAGATAGCAGGAAGTTGGTGGTGCCATCTACCTGTAGACCACTTGTTCTCAACCTTGCACATACAGTTCCATGGGCAGGCCATTTAGGGCAACATAAGACCTATCTTAGGCTAGGCTCCCGTTTCTTTTGGCCCTCCATGTATACTGATGTACAAAAATACTGCAAATGCCCCACGTGCCAGAAAACCAGTGCTGTCCGTAGGTCTGAACGGGCTCCTCTATGTTCACTGCCAGTTATCTCTACCCCATTCAAGAGAATTGCAATGGACATTGTTGGACCCTTGGAGAAGAGTAGTGCAGGTTACAAGTATATATTGGTGATCTGTGACTATGCCACCCGGTTCCCAGAAGCCTTCCCACTCCGTTCCATAACCACTCCAAAAATAATCAGTGCTCTTGTTCAGCTCTTCTCTCGTGTAGGAATCCCAGATGAAATCCTGACGGACCAAGGGACAAACTTCACCTCGCGACTGATGGTTCAACTCCACCGACAGCTGGGCATTAAAGGCTTGAGGACTACTCCCTACCATCCCCAAACGGATGGGCTCGTAGAGAGATTCAATCAAACGCTCAAGAACATGCTGAGGAAGTTTGTGGCTGACACTGGTAAAGACTGGGATAAGTGGTTACCCTTTCTGCTTTTTGCTTACAGGGAGGTGCCTCAGGCATCGACAGGTTTCTCGCCATTCGAACTCCTCTATGGATGGCCAGTGCAAGGACCACTGGACCTGCTGAAGAAGTGCTGGGAAGGTTCCCCAGTAGCTACCTCAGGACAGGGGATTGTCCAGTATGTCCTCCAGATGCGAGACAGGTTGGAACGGTACCGAGAGGAAGCTAGAGCAAACCTTCAGCAAGCCCAGAAGGCCCAGAAGAGAGGCTATGACCAGCACGCTCGCCACAGAGAGTTTGAGCCAGGACTGCTCCTCCTTCCCTCGTCTACCAGCAAGCTCCTTGCGCAATGGCAAGGACCGTACCTAATCGGGAGGAAGATGGGCCCAGTGACCTACGAGGTGCTGCACCCGGACAAGGGTAAGAAGAAGCAAACCTACCATGTGAACCTTCTCAAGGCCTGGGAGGAGAAAGAGGAACTCTCCAAAGGAAAGTCCTTTCTGGTCCGCAGAGTAGAAGAGGATGAGTCGGATGGGGTCACAGAGGCATGGAAAGAACGAGCAGAAGTCATACTGGCTCACCTGGAAGAAGACAAGCAAGATGAGCTGAAGCAGCTGTTTGGCAAGTATCCGGCCCTCTTCAGTCAGAGACCAGGAAGAACCAAAGTCCTGGAACACGTCATTCGTTTGAAACCTGGCCAGAACCCTGTCCGCCAGCATCCTTACCGTGTGCCTGAGAGGCTGGTGGTAGCCCTCAAGGAAGAGGTCCACACCATGATAGAGATGGATGTTGTCGAGCCATCTTCAAGTGAATGGAGCAGCCCTATTGTCATTGTCCCAAAGAAGGATGGCTCTTTGCGCGTCTCCATGGACTTCCGTAAGGTGAATGCCATCTCCCAGTTTGATGCCTATCCCATGCCCCGCATTGACGACTTACTGGAGAGAATAGGTAGAGCTCATTACATCACCACATTGGATCTCTGCAAAGGGTACTGGCAGGTGCCCCTGGATGAACAATCCAAGGCCTACACTGCATTCCGGACGCCAATGGGCCTGTTCCAGTTCAAGGTCATGCCGTTTGGCCTTCATGGGGCCCCTGCGACTTTCCAGAGGCTGATGGACAAGGTCCTCCAGGACTGTGACGATTACTGTGCTGCTTACTTGGACGACGTGGTGATCTACAGCCACTCCTGGGAGGAGCACATACAGCATCTTAGCAGAGTCCTGGGGAAGATCCATGAAGCAGGCCTCACGCTTAACCTCCTGAAGTGTGAGTGGGCGAAACAGGAGACAAAGTACCTGGGTTACCAGCTGGGTAAGGGTGAAGTTCGGCCTCAGGTGGAGAAAGTGGAGTCCATCAGGAATAGCCCTCAACCCAGAACCAAGAAACAGGTGAAGTCCTTCCTAGGTCTGGCAGGGTGGTACCGGAGATTCATTCCACAGTTTTCAACCATCGCTGTCCCTCTGACCAACCTCACTTCGAAGGGGGCCAGCAACCCTGTGAAGTGGACAGAGGAGTGTGAGGAAGCCTTCATGACACTGAAAAAACGACTGTGCTCATTCCCTGTTCTCCAGACCCCTGATTTTCAGAAGAGATTTCTCGTGCAGGTGGACGCTTCGGCTGTAGGAATTGGAGCTGTACTGGCCCAAGGGGAGCCAAGAGAAGAGCTTCCTGTGCTGTACCTGAGTCGGAAGCTGTTGCCCAGGGAAACCAGGTATTCTACAATCGAAAAGGAGTGCCTGGCTATAAAGTGGGCCCTAGATAGCCTCCGTTACTACCTTCTTGGGAGGGAATTTGACCTGCACACGGACCACAGAGCACTGACCTGGATCCAGACCATGAAGGACCGGAATTCTCGTGTGACCAGGTGGTATCTGGAGCTCCAGCCCTTCAGGTTCTGTGTCTGTCACAAGGCAGGAAAAGAGAACGTTACTGCGGACTACCTATCAAGGCTCCCGAACATGGTCGCTTCAGGAGAGGAGGAAGTCCATCATTACTTTAAGACATGAAGCTCAGTCATTCCGGGAAAATGTCAAGAACTTTGAAAGTCTCTTCAAGTGCAGTCGCAAAAACCCTCAAGCGCTATGATGAAACTGGCTCTCATGAGGAACAGCACAGGAAAGTAAGACCCCGAGTTACCTGTGCTGCAGAGGATAAGTTAATTAGAGTTAACTGCACTTCAGATTGCAGCCCAAATAAATGCTTCACAGAGTTCAAGTAACAGACACATCAACATCAACTGTTCAGAGGAGACTACGTGAATCAGGCCTTCATTGTTCCAAAGAAACCACTAGTAAAGGACACCAATTAGAAGAAGATAATTACTTGGGCCAAGAAACACGAGCAATGGACATTAGACCAGTGGAAATCTGTCTTTTGGTCTGATGAGACCAAATTTGAGATTTTTGGTTCCAACCGCCGTGTCTTTGTGAGACACAGAGTAGGTGAATGGATGATCTCTGCATGTGTGGTCCCACCTTGAAGCATGGAGGAGGAGGTGTGATGGTGTGGGGGTGCTTTGCTGAGGACAATGTCTGTGATTTCTTTATAGTTCAAGGAACACTTGACCAGCATGGCTACCACAGTATTCTGCTGCGATACGCCATCAAATCAAATCAAATCAAATTTATTTATATAGCCCTTCGTACATCAGCTGATATCTCAAAGTGCTGTACAGAAACCCAGCCTAAAACCCCAAACAGCAAACAATGCAGGTGTAAAAGCACGGTGGCTAGGAAAAACTCCCTAGAAAGGCCAAAACCTAGGAAGAAACCTAGAGAGGAACCAGGCTATGTGGGGTGGCCAGTCCTCTTCTGGCTGTGCCGGGTAGAGATTATAACAGAACATGACCAAGATGTTCAAATGTTCATAAATGACCAGCATGGTCGAATAATAATAAGGCAGAACAGTTGAAACTGGAGCAGCAGCACAGTCAGGTGGACTGGGGACAGCAAGGAGTCATCATGTCAGGTAGTCCTGGGGCACGGTCCTAGGGCTCAGGTCCTCCGAGAGAGAGAAAGAAAGAGAGAATTAGAGAGAGCATATGTGGGGTGGCCAGTCCTCTTCTGGCTGTGCCGGGTGGAGATTATAACAGAACGTGGCCAAGATGTTCAAATGTTCATAAATGACCAGCATGGTTGAATAATAGTAAGGCAGAACAGTTGAAACTGGAGCTGGGACATGGTCCTAGCATGGCCAGGTGGACTGGGGACAGCAAGGAGTCATCATGTCAGGTAGTCCTGGGGCATGGTCCTAGGGCTCAGGTCCTCCGAGAGAGAGAAAGAAAGAGAGAAGGAGAGAATTAGAGAACGCACACTTAGATTCACACAGGACACCGAATAGGACAGGAGAAGTACTCCAGATATAACAAACTGACCCTAGCCCGCCGACACATAAACTAATGCAGCATAAATACTGGAGGCTGAGACAGGAGGGGTCAGGAGACACTGTGGCCCCATCCGAGGACACCCCCGGACAGGGCCAAACAGGAAGGATATAACCCCACCCACTTTGCCAAAGCACAGCCCCCACACCACTAGAGGGATATCTTCAACCACCAACTTACCATCCTGAGACAAGGATCCCATCTGATTTGCTCTTAATGGGACTATCATTTGTTTTTCAACAGGACCATGACCCAAAACACATCTCCAGGCTTTGTAAGGGCTATTTGACCAGGAAGGAGAGTGATGGAGTGCTCACCTGACCTTAACTCAATTGAGATTGTTTGGGATGACCGCAGTGTGAATGAAAAGTAGCCAACAAGTGCTCAGCATATATGGGAACTCATTCAAGACTGTTGGAAAAGCATTCCAGGTGAAGCTGGTTGAGAGAATGACAAGAGTGTGCAAGCTGTCATTAAGGCAGCTTTGCACACTCTTGTCATGGCTACTTTGAAGAATCTCAAATATAATATATATTTTGATTTGTTTAACACTTTTTTGGTTACTACATTATTCCATATGTGTTATTTCATCGTTTTGATGTCTTCACTATTATTCTACAATGTAGAAAATAGTAAAAATAAAGAAAAACCATTGAATGAGTAGGTGTGTCCAAACTTTTGACTGGTACTGCATGTCGGTTGTTTTGCTTCAGGACGCTCACAGGCCTCACAAGACTCATCTAACGATCCCCCGGTATTATCTGAAAAAAAAGCCTCCTTCACTCACACCGCCAAACTCACCCTTGTAAAACTGACTATGCTACTGATCCTCGACTTCGGCAATGTCATCTACAAAATAGCTTCCAATACTCTACTCAGCAAACTGGATGCAGTCTATCACAGTGCCATCCGTTTTGTTACCAAATCACCTTATACCACACACCACTGCAACCTGTATGCTCTAGTCGGCTGGCCCTAACTACATATTCGTCTCCAGGCCCACTGGCTCCAGGTCATCTATAAGTCTATGCTAGGTAAAGCTCCGCCTTATCTCAGTTCACTGGTCACGATAACAACACCCACCCGTAGCACACGTTCCAGCAGGTATATCTCACTGATCATCCCCAAAGCCAACACCTCATTTGGCCGCCTTTCCTTACAGTTCTCTGCTGCCAGTGATTGGAACGAATTGCAAAAATCGCTGAAGTTGGAGACTTTTATTTCCTTCACCAACTTTAAATATCAGCTATCTGAGCAGCTAAACAATTGCTGCAGTGGTACATAGTCCATCTGTAAATAGCCCACCCAATCTACCTACCTCATCCCCATATTGTTTTTATTTACTTTTCTGCTCTTTTGCACACCAGTATCTCTACTTGCACATCATCATCTGCTCATTTATCACTCCAGTGTTAATCTGCTAAATTGTAATTATTCGCTCCTGTGGCCTATTTATTGCCTACCTCCTCATGCCATTTGCATACACTGTATATAGACTTTATTTTTTTCTACTGTGTTATTGACTTGTTTATTGTGCTATTGGCTTGTTTATTGTTTACTCCATGTGTAACTCTGTGTTGTTGTCTGTGTCACACTCTTTTGCTTTATCTTGGCACGGTAGCAGTTGTAAATGAGAACTTGTTCTCAACTAGCCTACCTGTTTAAATAAAGGTGAAATAATACAAATTTTTAAAAAATGAATGGAAGTAGAGTGCCTTCAGAAAGTATTCACACCCCTTGACTTTTTCCACATTGTTGTGTTACAGCCTGAATTTAAAATGAGAGTTTTTGTCACTGTCCTGCACACCCCATTTTTGTCATTTTTCTTTTTTTACAAATTAATTACAAATGGAAAGCTGAAATGTCTTGAGTTAGTAAGTTTTCGAACCCTTTGCTTTGACAAGCTTACATTTAAATTAAATAAGTTAATGAGTAAAACTTATTATGGCTGGGGGCAGTAATATCAATATATTAGCAACTGGGACTGAGGAGCAGGCCGTTCACTCTGGGCACCTTATTCATCCAAGTAGTGGATTTTTTCTCAGGTTTATGGCCTGCTCCTCAGTCCCAGTTGCTAATATATTCATATTATTAGTACATTTGGATGGAAAACACTCTGAAGTTTCTAAAACTGATTGAATGATGTCTGTGGGTATAACAGAACTCATATGGCAGGCATAAACCTGAGAAAAAATCCAAACAGGAAGTGGGAAAACTGAGGTTGGTCGATTTTCAACTCAGTCCCTATCAAATACACAGTGTACACAATATGGGTCAAGTTGCACTTCCTAAGGCTTCCAGTAGATGCCAACCGTCTTTAGAAACTTGAATGAGGCTTCTACTGTGATGTGGGGCTGAATGAGTCAGGTGTCTGGCAGAGAGCCATGGGCTGGTAATGCGCATTTCACATGAGAGGTAGCTCCGTTCCATTGCTTTTCTACAGACAATGGAATTCTCCGGTTGGAACGTTATTGAAGATTTATGATAAAAACATCCTAAAGATTGATTCTATACTTAGTTTGAAATGTTTCTACGAACTGTAATATCACTTTCTGAACCTTTCGTCCGACGTTCGGCTGGACCTGTATGAGCGTTTGAATTTGTGTACTAAACGCCCTAACAAAAGTAGCTATTTGGACCTAAATGTTGGACATTATCGAACAAATCAAACATTTATTGTGGAACTAGGATTCCTGTGAGTGCATTCTGATGAAGATCATCAAAGGTAAGTGAATATTTATAATGTTCCTTCTGATTTCTGTTTACTCCAACATGGCGGATAAATGTATTTGTTTTCTGTGCGCCGTTCTCAGATTATTGCATGGTTTGCTTTTTCTGTAAAGCTTTTTTGAAATCTGACACAGCGGTTGTATTAATAAGGAGAAGTATAGCTATAATTCCATGTGTAACACTTGTATTTTCATCAACATTTATGAAGAGTATTTCTATAAAATTGATGTGGCTATGCAAAATCACTGGATGTTTTTGTAACTACTGAACATAACGCATCAATGTAAACTCAGATTTTTTAATATAAATATGAACTTTATCAAACAAAACATACTTGTATTGTGTTACATGAAGTCCTATGAGTGTCATCTGATGAAGATCATCAAAGGTTCGTGATTAATTTTATCTCTTTGTGCTTTTTGTGAATCCTATCTTTGGCTGGAAAAATGGCTGTGTTTTTCTGTGGTTTGGTGGTGACCTAACAATCGTTTGTGGTGCTTTCGCTGTAAAGCATTTTTGATATCAGACACTGTGGCTGGAATAACGAGAATTTTATCTTTAAAACGGTATAAGATACTTGTATGCTTGAGGAATTTTAATTGAGATTTTTGTTGTTTTGAATTTGTCACCCTGCATTTTCACTGGCTGTTGTCATATCGATCCTGTTAACGGGATTTCAGCCCTAAGATGTTGTTTAACAAGTCACCTAATAAGTTGCATGGACTCCCTCTGTGTTTAACATGAGTTTTCAATGACTACGTCATCTCTGTACCCCAGACACACAATAATCTGTAAGGTCCCTCAATCGAGCAGTGAATTTTAAACACAGATTCAACCACAAAGACCAGGGAGGTTTTCCAATGCCTCACAGAGAAGGGCACCTATTGGTAGATGGGTAAAAACCACCATGATGTTAGGAATTACACTTTGGATGTGTATCAATACACCCAGTAACAACAAAGATACACACTTCTTTCCTAACTCAGTTGCCGGAGAGGAAGGAAACCACTCAGAGATTTCAATGGTGACTTTAAAACAGTTACAGAGTTTAGTGACTGACTATGAGAAAACTAAGGATGGATCAATAATATAGTAGTTACTCCACAATACTAACCTAATTGACAGAGTGAAAAGGAGAAACCTGTTCAGAATAAAAAATATTCCAAAACATACATCCTGTTTGCAACAAGGCACTAAAGTAATACTACATGTTTTCGGCAAATCCAATACAACACATTATTGAGTACCACTCTCACTTTTCCACGGGCCATTCAGTTGTATAACTGACTAGGTATCCCCCTTTCCCCTTTCCATATTTTCAAGCATAGTGGTGGCTGTATCATATTATGGGTATGCTTTTAATCGTTAAGGACTGGGGAGTAATTCAGGATAAAAAATTAATGGAATAGAACTAAGCAAAGGAGAAATCCTAAAGGAAAAACTGGTTCAGTCTGCTTTCCACTTGAGACTGGGAGATGAATTAACCTAAAACACAAGGCCAAATCTAAACTGGAGTTCCTTACCAAGAAGATAGTGAATGTTCATGTGGACGAATTACATTTTTGACTTATATCTACTTGAAAATCTATGGCAAGACCTGAAAATGATTGTCTCGCAATGATCAACAACCAATTTGACATAGTTGAAGAATTCTTCTTAAGAATAATGTGTTAATGATGCACAATCCAGGTGTGGAAAGCCCTTAGAGACTTATCCAGAAAGACTGACAGCTGTAATCGCTGCCAAAGATGCTTCTACAAAGTATTGACTCAGGGGTGTGAATAGTTACAGCTAAAGTTTACATACACTCAATTAGTTTTTGGTAGCATTGCCTTTAAATTAGGGTTAGCCTGTTAAGACTCTAGGGGCAGTATTTCATTTTTGGATAAAAAGACGTGCCCGTTTTAAGCGCAATATTTTGTCACGAAAAGATGCTAGACTATGCATGGAATTGATAGCTTTGGAAAGAAAACACTCTGACGTTTCCAGAACTGCAAAGATTTTCACTGTGAGTGCCTTAGAACAAAACCTTCAGGCAAAACCAAGATGTTTCAGCAACCAGGAAATGAACAGGATTTCAGAAGCTACGTTTTCCATGATCTCCTTATATGGCTGTGAATGCGACAGGAATGAACGGACCCTTTCTATCGTTTCCCCAAGGTGTCTGCAGCATTGTGACGTATTTGTAGGCATATCATTGGAAGATTGACCATAAGAGACTACAATTGCCAAGTGTCCGCACGGTGTCCTGCGTGGAAATTGGTGCGCAAAACTCAGCTACTGGTATTTTTCCATGCGATTCTGAGGACAAAGCATGCATCCAGGGACGGCATTTCAATGAAGAGATATATATGACAAAACACCTTGAGGATTGATTCAAACAACGTTTGCCATGTTTCAGTCGATATTATGGAGTTAATTCGGAAAAAAGTTTGACGTGTAGGTGACTGAATTTTCGGTTAGTTTCGGTAGCCAAATGCATAGTAACAAAATGGAACGATGTGTCCTACACAAAGAATCTTTAAGGAAAAACTGGACATCTGCTATGTAACTGAGAGTCTCCTCATTGAAACATCTGAAGTTCTTCAAAGGTAAATTATTTTATTTGATTCCTTTGCTGGTTTTTGTGAATATGTTGCGTGCTAAATGCTAACGCTAAATGCTAAGCTAGCTATCAACACTCTTACACAAATGATTGATTTTCTCTGGTTCAAAAGCATATTTTGAAAATCTGAGATGACAGGATTGTTAAGAAAAGGATAAGCTTGAGAGCAGGCATATTTATTTCATTTCATTTGCGATTTTTAGAAATCGCTAACGTTGCGTTATGGTAATGAGCTTGAGGCTGTAGTCACGATCCCGCATGCGGGATGCGGCGTACTATGAGGTTAACTTGGGTAAAACGTTTTGGGTAGCCTTCCACAAGCTTCCCACAATAAGTTGGGTGAATTTTGGCCCATTCCTCCTGAAAGAGATGGTGTAACTGAGTCAAGGTTGTAGGCCTCCTTGCTCGCACATGCTTTTTCAGTTCTGCCCACACATGTTCTATAGGATTGAGGTCAGGGCTTTGTGATGGCCACTCCAATACCTTGACATTGTCCTTAGCCATTTTGCCACAACTTTGGAAGTATGCTTGGGGTCATTTTCCATTTGGAAGATCCATTTGCGACCAAGCTTTAACTTCCTGACTGATGTCTTGAGATGTTGCTTCAATATATCCACATAATTTCCTTTCCTCATGATGCCATCTATTTTGTGAAGTCCACCAGTCCCTCCTGCAGCAATGCACCCCCACAACATGATGCTGTCACCCCCGTTCTTCACGGTTGGGATGGTGTTCTTCGGCTTGCAAGCCTCCCCCTTTTTCCTCCAAACATGACGATGTTCATTATGGCCAAACAGTTCTGTTTTTGTTTCATCAGACCAGAGGACATTTCTCCAAAAGTACAATCGTTGTCCACGTGTGCAGTTGCAAACCGTAGTCTGGCTTTTTTATGGTGGTTTTGGAGCAGTGGCTTCTTCCTTGCTGAGCGGCCTTTCAGTTTATGCCAATATAGGACTCGTTTTACTGTGGATATAGATACTTTTGAACCTGTTTCCTCCAGCATCTTTACAAGGTTCTCTGCTGTTGTTCTGGGATTGATTTGCACTTTTCGCACCAAAGTACGTTCATCTCTAGGAGACAGAATGCGTCTCCTTCCTGAGCGGTATGATGGCTGCGTGGTCCCATGGTGTTTATACTTGCGTACTATTGTTTGTACAGATGAATGTGGTAACTTCAGGCATTTGGAAATTGCTCCCAATGATGACCCAGACTTGTGGAGGTCTACAATTGTTTTACTAAGGTCTTGGCTGATTTCTTTTAATTTTTCCATGATATCAAGCAAAGAGGCATTGAGTTTGAAGGTAGGCCTTGAAATACCTCCACAGGTACACGTCCAATTGACTCAAATGATGTCAATTAGCCTATCAGAAGCTTCTAAAGCCATGACATCATTTTCTGGAATTGTGAAATAATCTGTCTGTAAACAATTGTTGGAAAAATTACTTGTGTCATGCACAAAGTAGATGTCCTAACCGATTTGCCAAAACTATAGTTTGTTAACAAGACATTTGTGGAGTGGTTGAATGTATGTAAATTCGATATTTCTATATTAATTTTCAATCAATTTGAAACATTTCTGAAATCATTGTGAGGTATTGTGTGTCGATGGATCAGAAAAAAATGGAATAAATGTTGAGGCACAAAATGTGGAATAAGTCAAGGGTAAGAATACTTTCTGAAGGCACTGTATATATGTACAAATAAATAAAACTAAATGTTCTGATCTTTATTATATCTCTCAGATATAGGACAGATCCAGCTAAGACAGGGTTTAGATTGTTTAGTGCCAAAAATAAGGTTAAATACCTGTAAAATATATATAAATATATATACTCTACTGGTTTTAGAACCTACTCATTCCTACTCATTCAAGGGTTTTTCTTTATTTTGACTATTTTCTACATTGTAGAATACACATTAAGAGGGAACGAAATTCCACAAATATACTTTAAAGAAGGCACACCTGTTATTTGAAAAGCATTCCAGGATGGTGCAAAGCTGTCATCAAAGCAAAGGGTGGCTATTTTGACGAATCTCAAATATAATATATATTTTGATTTGTTTAACACTTTTTTGGTTACTACCTGGTTCCATATGCGTTATTTCATAGTTTAAATGTCTTCACTATTATTTTACAAAGTAGAAAATTATAAAAAATAAAGAGAAAATCTTGAATGAGTAGGTGTGTCCAAACTTTTGACCATTAGTGTATATGTTTCCTGATCTTTCTTGTATCACTCAGATATAGGACAGACACTTCAGAACAAACTTCCTTTTGATTTTTGGGGGGACTATCTGTTGTTCCATGTTGTGAATCTGTTATTCAATGCATTTCTATGGGTTTATAGCAGTAAAGTCCACTAAAAAAGGGGTCTTAAAATTCTAAATCAAATAGCTAAATGATCCTTGGTATGACATTCTTAATATAATTCCATATGGCTTAGACCCCCCGGCTTAGGCAGGGCTTAGACCCTTATGGGTTAAATTATGCAGTAATTTCACTTGTTTTAGTAGCTGATGGGTATAGTGTTGAGTCACCCGCATACATAGACACGCTGGCTTTACTCAGGTGTGAATGCTCTGAGAGTCTAAACCTACCTAACCAGTTTGAATATCAACCATCAGCAGACAATAAGTAAACTGAGAGCCTTTGAGATCAACCCCAGAAGCCTTTGCAAGGGTTAATTCTATCTTTTGATATCTGTATGATCAAGGCATATGATAGAGGTTTATCCTTGCTGTTAACCTACACTATATATTACATGACTGTTCCTGTAAGCACATAGCCGTGAGCGAAAATACTGTTCCAAAAAGTAACACACCTCCTCTATGCCATTTCTTCTCCAACTTCCCCCTCGGCTCTTTTGGGACAAGTTGGCTATTCACTTGCTGGTTAACAGGGAGCTATGTAGGATTAAGAACGGTCAATGATCCCTGGGGCAGGTTCTACCAGACTTTACACCATATGTTAAATGACCCTGATTCATAACCCTCAGCAATCACACCTTTTTGACAGAAAGTAACCTTTGTTTCAACTCTTGTGTGTTGTGCACTTTTGTGAGTTTGCAGAGTTTGGATGTAATCACCCAACCACAATGACAGCACATCGGAAGCCCATGATACAGCGGCAATTTATGAGGCAATATTGCAGAGGAGAGAGTTTGGACTCAATGTGTATTTCCACACTGGTTAGACCAGGAGGGTAGGCAACTACATTCAGCCGCAGGAAGATTTTTTCTTGAGCAGATAGTCATTGGGCCGGAACATAATTGTTATCATTTGTACATTGACAGCAAGTAAGCCCAAACAGATATTATATTTCACAATACCATAATAATGTCATACTTTGATTACATTGAGACAGACCACATACATGTAACTGCCAAAAATAATGGAAACACAAGTACATGAGGGATACAAAGTATATTGAAAGCAGGTGCTTTCACACAGGTGTGGTTCCTACCCTCCTTAATCAAGCAATTAACATCTCATCATACTTAGGGTCATGTAAAAAATGCTGGGCGGGCCATTATTTTGGCTATCATGATTATACCCCTATAGGAAGACAATGCCCCTATCCACAATCAATGAATGGTTTGATGAGCATAAAAACAATGTAAACCCTATGCCATGCCTGTCTCAGCCACCAGATCTCAACCCAGTTGAACTTATGGGAGATTCTGGAGTGGCGCCTGGGACTGTTTTCCACAGCCATAAACATAACAACAAATGATGGAATTTCTCATGGAAGAAAAGAGTTCCAGACACTTGTGAAATCTATGCCAAGGTGCATTGAAGCTGTTTTAGCTCCTCATGGCCCAACACTGTATTAAGACACTTTATGTTGGTGTTTCCTTTATTTTGGCAGTTACCTGGATGAACCTGTATATCTATTTTTGGGAGTATTTGCAAACAGATTTCCTAAACTTAAGTAATTTTGAGCTGAATTCCTTTGTCCATCAACAAAAATCTTATGTGGGTGTCAGTCACAATTTATTTATGAAAATGTTGTAATAGAGCAGAGCTGGGAGCATATATTTCCCTCTTAGTCGAGCAGTGATCCATTTTGTTAAAGGCAGATGTCAGAGGTGATGTGGCTGTAGGGCAGGGCAAACACATGGACGTACAGACCCATGTGTCTTTTTTTTCACAACCACAATCTCTCAAATACTTCTCTGATTAGCTGTGTAAAGAAAGCATTTATTTATATAGATTTGTGCGTACACATTTAGGTTCCTAACCTAAATAATCTATAGTAATTCAAAAGCCAGAGATGTGGATCTGATTACAAATTAAATGACAAATCTACCTTTGTAGATTTGTCAGTAGCACCATGGGTAGTGAACCTCATTTGATCAATTTAAAGGAGAGATGAGAAATACTAACCCATTGAGAGTTGGAGGTTGGGGAAGCAGATCTCCACTCAAATCCTTGAAAATCTTAAAAAAATAAATGACAACTTTTGGGGAGCAAATTAAATTGTGGGTCGACTTCTGGCTTAGACTACACATGATATACAAATATAGGACTATGATGAAAAAGCATATTTTTAAATATTGTATTTTAAGGAAGTATCTGTATATGCAGGGCTAAGGTGACTTCTGTTAGTTATGCTTCCCTCTATTCAAGAAGAGGTTTTCAGACTTTTACAGAGATTGGAAATGTATTCTGTCTTTGGAATGTGTAAACTGACCTTTGTAACCTCGTGGCAGAGGGATTATTGGGATCCAGCCTGACCTGTTCTTCCTCTCACTGTCTGCACTGAAGATAGTTTTACCAGACCATTTACCTGATCATCATTGACTCACACTAAACAAATAAAACATCAAATGTGGAACACCTTCAAGTGTCTAAAAAGTTATTATATATGATTGGAGATGTAAATATATGTCAATCAGAAATGTATTATATTTTTATACATTAGACAACGGAGGGGATTTCTGAAGATCTTTAGTAACACAATCAAATCCCAAATATGATTAGATTTAAACCTCATTCTATCAATGTAACCCTCATCATCCCTTAGGTGATGGAATAAAGTTTACATGTGTTAATCTGGTCTATCAGCCTCATTCCATTTCACCGGGCGTATAAATGCCTTTCGATGTATTTCCTTTTTTGGAAAGACCAGGACACAAGTCATATGGAGAGTTTGTCAATGACCTGCAGGTGAGATCATGTGAGTTTCACAATTATATGTAGACAGACCTGCTGGAGTTGCATTGTTTAGCTCCTCCTCTGAGGTTGTAACATCCCTCTTCTCATCTTGCTCCAATAGGGTGGGGTGGGGAGGTTATACAAATAGCATTCATTGGAGTTCTGTTGTAGTGGAAGTTCTCTGAGCACACACACTTGTTCCATAACGGAGCATTGGTGTGTTGTATTTTTAGCCCATGATAAGGTGTATGAGCTCAGTCTGAAGATGTCTCTTATAGAAGGTCTTCTACAGACATCAAGCACAGTGACACTGCTGGGTACTGTGCTGTTTCTACTGGTCCTCTACCTCTGCTCCTCTGGTTCCAGCTCTGAGGAACAGGGGAAGGAGCCTCCAGGACCGAGGCCGCTGCCCCTGCTTGGTAACATGCTCCAGCTGGACCTCAAGAAGCCCTACTGCACTCTCTGCGAGGTAAGATGAAGTCATCCTTTGCTTTCAGAACAAAACATGTTGATGTTGATTTGATCTGTGAGATTTGATCTGTTTTATCCCACTTACTGTATGTCGTTTTTTTGCTATTTTACCAGATTTGAAAAGTTCAGTAAGCAAACTGATGAATGAACTCTGGCACATTGTATATGCTTTTAGCTGGTTAATGTTGTTTAATGTTTTATTCTGTAGTGTATTTCAATAGATATGTCCTACCCAAGTAGCCTGGTCCCAGATGTTTTTTGTTGGGAACCAGGCTATGGACAAAATACTTTTGACAGTGACCAATGTGTTGCAAGGAAAGAGATGAGGCCACTTTAGAATATTGAAAGTAAAGGGGATACCTGGTCATTTGTACAACTGAACTCATTCAACTGAAATGTGTCTTCCGCATTTAACACAACCCCTCTGAATCAGAGAGGTGCGGGGGGCTGCCATAATCGACATCCACGTCTTCGGCGCCCGAGATGCACCCTAGAAATATCCCTTCAGGGATCTTGTTATAACAGACCTGGGTTCAAATACATAGTGTACTTAAGTATTTGACATTTTGTGTTTGATTATTTTGTAATACACAGCCAAAAACAACTACATCAAATAAAAACAACAAATAGTTGTAAATATGCCACTTGTAACATAGGAGCAGTTAATGACCGGTGCAGTTAATGACATGACCAGACCTCTGACATGGAAACATAAACAATACTATCTGATGACAAAAGAGTGCTATATAAAGGGTAGGTAATCAAGGGAGTAATGAAGTCCAGGTGTGACTGATGAGTCACAGGTGTGCGTAATGATGGTTGCCAGGTGTGCATAATGATGGGTTGCCAGGTGTGCATAATGATGGGTTGCCAGGTGTGCATAAAGATGGTTGCCAGGTGTGCATAATGATTGTTGCCAGGTGTGCATAATGATGGGTTGCCATGTGTGCATAATGATGGGTTGCCAGGACCAGTGGTTAGTAGACCGGTGACATTGGGATTGGGAGCTTGACACATATACTTTCCAAATGTATTTCCAATAAAAAACTTTGTCTAAATACTAATTGTTTGTAAGTAATTCAATTACATTGACTGGTATTTGAACGTAGGTCTGACATCAACTGTAAACCACTGTCTTCACGCTTTTTCTTGACTGAAACATGTTAAACAAGTTGTATGTGATGTCCAGTTATGTGCTTCGTCATATAATATAACGAGACATAACTGAGTCTATGGTGTACTTTATGTATACTTTATCTGTCCAGCTCTCCAAGAAATATGGTTCCATCTTCACGGTTCACTTTGGACCCAAGAAAGTGGTTGTTCTGGCAGGATACAAGACGGTCAAGCAGGCGCTGGTCAACCAGGCAGAGGATTTTGGGGACAGGGACATCATGCCTGTGTTCTATGATTTCAACCAAGGACATGGTAATGATATTTTACTCTTCTGCTGGCTATGTCCTATTCTTAAAGGGATAGTTCACCCAAATGACAACCTGTCTTATTGATTTCCTTAATCTGTAAGCAGTCTATGAACAAGCTAAAACAGTAATCCATGTGTTTGTTCTCCAATGTATGTGTTGGCCACAAATATGAGTATAGGATGAGTCAACAACATTGTGGGTATGAGTTAACAAATTATGAACTTTTAAAAGTGAGATTTCCACCTAACAGTTACTTTAAATAAACTTTATTGAGATACACAATCAATTTCAGACACTTTGAGATGAGTTGGAATTTAAATGCATTACAGTCTGTTGAAAGTCTTATTCTAGCCTGGTGGAACGAGTCTGATTGCTGCATTCACCATTCTGTTTTGCTGCATGTATATCAGCCTGCCCTTTATCCAATAGATTGGCATTTGGAATAAGCCAGAAAACGTCTGGTCCAATCAGTGCCCTCGCAGAAACAGTGGTTGGGTTTAACAAACAATGTTGCCAAATACTGTGTTTGAATTAGGCTGTCCTCTGATTGGTTGAAAGTGATCCAATAGCTGACAAGTTCATTTTTAATAATACCACTAATTTCTGACATTTGAGACTAGAATGGTGAATGCAGAGATCAGACTAGAATGGTGAATGTAGAGATCAGACTAGAATGGTGAATGTAAAGATCAGACTAGAATGGTGAATGCAGAGATCAGACTAGAATGCTGAATGCAGAGATCAGGCTAGAATGGTGAATGCAGAGATCAGACTAGAATGGTAAATGCAGAGGTCAGGCTAGAATGGTGAATGCAGAGATCAGGCTAGAATGGTGAATGCAGAGATCAGGCTAGAATGGTGAATGCAGAGATCAGGCTAGAATGGTGAATGCAGAGATCAGGCTAGAATGGTGAATGCAGAGATCAGGCTGTCATCCTCTGCAAATAATATAAATGTCTAAAATAGTTACAGATGATCATGACCAGAAAGGATGCAGAGATACTTAGGCAGATTATATATATATATATATATATATATATATATATATATATATATATGTATGTGTGTACATGATCATTATTAAATGGCATATTATAGTAAATATAATTTATTAATATTACACTATGAATTGTCATGGAAACAAACTACGTTCTCTACAGGGATTCTGTTTACCAATGGAGACTCATGGAAAGAGATGAGGCGCTTTGCCCTGACAAACCTTAGAGACTTTGGGATGGGCAAGAAAGGGAGTGAGGAGAAAATCTTAGAGGAAATCCCCTACCTGATTGAAGTGTTGGAAAAACATGAGGGTAAGAGAATCAGTATCTCTACACTAGTAGTAGAAGTAGTATGATGTATTTATAGGGGATGCCTAGGCTTAATTGCCTGGTAAAAAATCAGGCTATTTTAAACCACATTATTAGTAAATAGCTAAGTGATCGTGTGGGTTCTGGAAAGCTTATTTTGTAATTAATTAGATGTTTTGTCTATTACAGGTAAGGCATTTGACACAGCACAGCCTGTGCTTTATGCCGTCTCCAACATAATCTCGGCAATTGTCTACGGCAGCCGGTTTGAATACACTGACCCCCTATTCACAGGCATGGTGGAAAGGATCAATGAGAATGTTCACCTTATAGGTTCTGCATCAATTCAGGTAGTCTGCTTATTCAGACCATTATGTTTTTACTGTATTTTCTGAGTAAATAATGTCTGTCTCAGTGCAATCAATAAAACAAGGAAACAGAACACCTGTTATGAATTCTTGCAAATTAAAATGTACATACTCAGTTATACTTTACTTGATGGGCCAGTAAACTTATTATAAACCATTATTGTACAGTTTATAACCCATTACCATGCTGCTTATACATCATTATATACAATATTCATGATGTATACGTATAACATATCAAATAAAATCCTCATAGCCCAGTCCAAGCTCTTTGTCCTGGCACACCAATGGTGGAACCAGCTTCCCCCTGAAGCTAGGACAGCAGAGTCCCTGCCCATCTTCCGAAAGCACCTGAAACTCCATCTCCTTAAAAAGTATCTTAAATAAACCCCCTCGCCCCCACCCCCCCAAAAAAGTTCCTGAACAACAGGTTTCTAGCTCTGACTTTGCTGACTTTTTCCTCAAAACTACTTTGAGAAAAGTGCACTTACTATGCCTGTGACATGTGATTGTCCCACCAAGCTATCTTAAGATGAATGCACTAACTGTGAATCGCTCTGGATAAGAGCGTCTGCTAAATTGCTAAAATATTTTGTACAATTAATTATATAATTGTAATTATTATATATAATATGGTTACATAATAACTGGTGATGGGCACCGATATACAAAATTATATCACTATCAGTACTATTTTTGTGATTCCATATCGTATCGGTTTGCATAAAATATATTGCACCTGTGTATGTTCACTTATCTGTTCACTTCCATGGCTCTTTGAAGTTCAGACAACTGTTAGCAGATTGTCCGTTGGGCCAGGCGTGAATATTCTGTTATTATAATATTGTATTCATACTGGTTAGTTAGGGAGGCCTATATTATAGGACCATCAACAGGCAATTAATTAAATATGCTACATTTAGAGCCTGTGAGGTCTGTTTGAGGGTTTTGTGTATGCAGGAAAAGTAACGTGTTATTTTTACAGAATAGTACAAATAATAAACTGACATTACAATATGCCTTGCTCATATCGATATCAAATAATATTGAATATCACTATTGGTGCTCACAACTAATAATTACATATTTATGTGCATCACATTTGTATTTAATGATCTAATCATAGTTGTGGTGTGTTATAATTAATATATTGTTTTATGTGTATTCTACCTGAATCTCTGTGTAGATGTACAACATGTTTCCCTGGTTGGGTCCGTGGATAAACAACCTGACACATCTGAAAAAGAATGTTGCTGATATGAAGATGGAGGTGACAGAGCTGGCGAGGGGCCTGAAGGAGACTCTGAACCCTCATATGTGTAGAGGCTTTGTGGACTCGTTCCTCGTCCGAAAGCAGACCCTGGAGGTATGAAGACTTCATGCAGAATCTGCATCTCACTCATTCATAACAAAGTGTTGCATTAATATTGCTCAGTATGACTATACAGAATAGAATTAATCAATAAGGTCAGAGGGGGTGTGGTATCTGGTCAATTTACCACAGCTAAGGCACTGCATGACGCGAAGTGTAGTGCCTGTATACAGTCCTTGTTTATTGGCCATATTCCACAAAACCCAGAGGTGCCTTGCTGGTGTTATAAACTTCATACCAACACAATTAGAACAGTAAATAAGTCATTTTCCATCACACTAGTGGTATATTGTCTAAATTACCAAGACATTCGGATAATCAGTATCCAGTTACAAAACTGAAGGGTTTATAGTACCTATTACACCACCTTGTGGTTCACTTTGCTGCTGAAAAACACAACTAACTTCAGTTGTCCAACACTAACATCCCACTGGGCACAGACGTCAATTCAACATCTCTTCGACGTTGATTCAACATAATTTAATAAAAATTACGTGGAAACAATGTTGATTCAACCAGTTTGACTGAATGCCAGCTGAGGGAGGATCTAACTATTTCTCTGTATCAGTAGAATCACATGTAAACTCAGACTCAAACACTAAAACAGTTCCTCAAGCTGATTTTAAAGAATGTGTTGATTATCTGTTTTGTTTGCTTTTGTTATTTTCCATATTATTTCTATCTCTGATAAGCTACACAGGAAATAACCATATAATTTTAATGCTACATTTGGATAGAAAACACTCTAAAGTTTCTAAAACTGTTCAAATTATGTCTGTGTATAACAGAACTGATATGGCAGGCGACACCCGGAGGACAAACCATCCCAAAAAAATAAATTCAGCCTACCACTATTTTCAATGGCTATCACTTTTATTATAAGTCCTCCCAGATTGCAGTTCCTAGGGCTTCCACTAGATGTCAACAGTCTTTAGAAAGAGTTTCATGCTGGGTTTTTGGAAAAATGAGCCAGAAATTGTATTTTTTTCTAGGTGGCTCCCATTTCGCTATAGTGTTTCCAAGCGTGTGGAAGAGAGCGCGTTCTTTGGTATTTTTCTCCGGTAAAGACAATAACGATTCTCCGTCTTAAATGTTATTGTTTATTTACGTATCAGGGTACCTAAGGTTTGATTATAAACGTTGTTTGACTTGTTTGGAAAAGTTTATTAGTAATGTTTGGGATTCATTTTGTATGCATTTTGATGGAGGGAAACTGGGTGGATTATTGACTGAAGCGTGCCAGCTACACTGAGTTTTTATTGATATAAAGGACATTATCGAACAAAAGGACCATTTGTGATGTAACTACCGTCCCACCTGCCCATAAGACCTTTTAATATATGTAGCCTTAGAAATAAGGTTAATACAATTAATAACTTGCTAACATCAGATATATATTCATATATTAGCCATTTATGAGACTCACGTCGATAATTCATTTGGTACATCATTAGCAATACAATGATATAACATCTACAGAAGACACAGGAATGCATATGGGGATGTTGTTGCTGTACATATTCAGAGCCATATCCCTGTAATGCTTAGAGAGGATCTTGTGTTATTGCAGGTTCGCCTGCCTCCTCTGAAGCCTATTTTAGTGTAGCTCCTATAGGCCACCATGTTCTAACTGTCAGTATCCAGATAATGTGTGTGAAATTCTTGATGAGGGCTCCTGAGTGGCGCAGAGGTCTAAGGCACTGCATCTCAGTGCTAGAGGCATCACTACAGACCCTGGTTCGATTCCAGGCTGTTTCACAACTGGCCTTGATTGGAGTCCCATAGGGCGACGTACAATTGGGCCAGCATTGTTAGGGTTAATAATAATCAAAGATGGGACTAAAATAGTGTATGAGATCATACAAACGATTTTCAATTCAAATGAAATTGTATTTGTCACATGCCGAATACAACCGGTGTAGACCTTAGAGTGAAATGCGTACTTACAAGCCCTTAATCAATAATGCAGTTTTAAGAAGAAGAAAAAGGGAAAAAAACATTTTGCTGTGACTCTTATGTGGATGATGTTAAAAAATATTTGTTGGTCTGATATGATTAATAAGGAGCATCCAGACACTGCACTTGATGCATTTATGAAATTGCTTCTTCTAGTTATTGATAAGCATGTACCTTTTAAGAAACTGGCTCCATGGATTGATGAGGAATTGAATAACTGTATAGTTGATAGAGATGGGGCAAAAGGAGTGGCTAATAAGTCTGGTTGCACATCTGACTGGCTGAAGGTGAGGTGAAGAAATTATTGTCGATCAATAATGACAAACCTCCTGGCATTGACAACTGTCATGTCTTTAATCTGAGCCAAGAGAAGTGTTTGTCCTCAGGACTGGTTCTAACAGCCAACCTGTCAGCTTACTGGCAGCTCTTAGCAAACTGTTGGAAAAAATGGTGTTTGACCAAATACAATGCTATTTCTCTGTAAACAAATGAAGACTTTCAGAATGCTTATAGAGAAGGGCACTGAACATGCACTGGCACAGATGACTGATGATTGATTTAAAGAAATGTATAATAAAAATATTTCAGTACAGCCTTTAATATTAGTGACCATAACGTGTTGAAAAATCCTATGTGTTATGGCTTTCCAACCTCAGCTCTGAATCCACAATATGGCAATCTATCTAATAGAACCCAAGGGGGGTTTCTTTAATGGAAGCTTCTCTAATGTTAAACATGTAAAGTGTGGTGTACTGTATGGCACCTCTCTTGGCCCTCTACTCTTTTCTATTTTTACCAATGACCTGCCACTGGCATTAAACAGAGCCTGTGCCCATGTATGTTGATGATTCAACCCGTCAGCAATCACAGCTAGTGAAATCACTGCAACACTAAACAAAGAGTTGCAGTCAGTTTGAGAATGGGTGGCCAGTAATAAACTGGTCCTGAACATCTCCAAAATGAATCATTGTATTGATACAAAGCACCACTCTCCACAAAGCAAGCTCTAGTTTGATCTTATCTTAATTATTGTCCAGTCAAAACAAGAGCCAACTTAAGCTGCCCAGAACAGCATGACACATGTATCTCTTCATTGTAATCAGAGGGCTAATATCAATACTATGCATGTCAGTTTATCTTGGCTAAGAGTTGACGAAACGGACTGTACATAACTCATGTCATCTGAGGGTTTGTTTCTGTTAGGAATCTGGCCATATGGATTCTTTCTACCATGACGACAACCTGGTATTTAGTGTTAGTAACCTGTTTGGTGCTGGTACCGACACCACCGGGACAACCCTGCGCTGGGGTCTGCTGCTAATGGCCAAGTACCCCCATATACAGGGTAAGGATTGATATAAACACAAACACATGAACGCACACACACCACAGGAGGCTGCTGTGGAGTGGTATCAAAAATATGGAAACCATGTGTTGGATTCCATTCCAGCCATTACTATGAGCCCGTCCTCCCCAATTAATGTGCCACCTGTGACACACAGACATTAAACAGTAAAGCACTCATGGTGTTACAAGTTATAAACCTTGGCAAAGGGCCAAATTGAAGAATATATTATGAAACTAGACAAGGATGGCTTGGTTAATGAAGGTTAAACGTTAACTGAGGAACATCTTCCTCAGAACAGTCTCAAATTGTTGGTGCATGGACTCTAGAAGGTTTCGAAAGCATTCCAGAGATGCTGGCCCATGTTGAATCCAATGCTTTTGACAGTCGTCAAGTTGGCTGGATGTCCTTTGGGCGGTGGACTATTCTTGATACACACTGGAAACTGTTGAGTGTGAAAAACCCAGCTGCGTTGCAGTTCTTGAAACATTCCGATGCGCTTGGCACCTTCACCATACCCCGTTCAAAGGCACTTAAATCTTTTGTCTTGCCCATTCACCCTCTGAATGGCACACATACACAATCCATGTCTCAAGACCCACTGGTTGACACTTATTTATAAAACCCTCTTAAGCCTTTAAGCCTCACTCCCCCCTATCTGAGATAACTACTGCAGCCGTCATCCTCCACATACAACACCCATTCTGCCAGTCACATTCTGTTAAAGGTCCCCAAAGCGCATACATTCCTGGGTCGATCATCTTTTCATCTCTTCATTCAAAGACTCAATCATGGACAGTCTTACTGACAGTGGCTGCTCTGCGTGATGTGTTGTTGTCTCTACCTTGCCCTTTGTGCTATTGTCTGCCCAATAATGTTAGTACCATGTTATGTGCTGCTACCATGCTGTGTTGTCTTAGGTCTCTCTTTATGTAGTGTTGTGTTCTCTCGTCATGGTGTGTGTTGTCCTATTTATATTTAACTTATTTTTAATCCCAGTCCCTGTCCCTTCAGGAGGCATTTTGGTAGGCCGTCATTGTATATAAGAATTTGTTCTTAAATGGTTAAATAAAGTCTAAATTGTATTCAGGCTTAAAACTCCATTGTTAACCTGTCTCCTCCCCTTCATTTACACTGATTGAAGTGGATTTAACAAGAGACAGTAAGAGATCATAGCTTTCACCTGGTCAGTCTGTCATGGAAAGAAGAGCAGGTGTTTTTAATGTTTGTATACTCAGTGTACATTTCACTGTATTAACTCCAACCCTCCCTCCTTTCTGTCTCAGATCAGGTCCAGGAGGAGATCAGCAGGGTCATAGGAAGTCGTCAAACCTTGGTAGAGGACAAGAAGAACCTGCCCTACACTGATGCAGTGATCCATGAGACCCAGAGACTGGCCAGCATTGCACCCATGGCCGTCCCTCACACCACCAGCCGAGATGTCACCTTCCAGGGATATTTCATCAAAAAGGTCAGATACCTGGATATCCAAATCTCTGTGTTTATTTTGTGACCAACTTCAAATTGTCTTTTTTTCTGAAGGGAAGTTACAGATTCAAAAACAATAAAAGAAATGCATATAAATAGAAGCCCAATCCATTCCTCCCTTTAGTCCCTATCCAACCCCGCATCCTCCTTCCCCACCTGGAAACCATGCCTCCCACCCACCTGTATAAATGTATGGTTGTGATTACAGGATGCCAAGGTCATATTTTTCAATTGTAACATGTGAGCTGGGAGTCGTGAAGCAAGTTCAGGGAGTTAATCAATAAACTAAACATAATACAAAACAAGAACAAACAATACACAGACATGAAACAGAAACAACGCCTGGGAAGGAACCAAAGGGAGTAATATATGGAAGGTAATCAGGCAGGTGATGGCATCCAGGTGAGTCTGAGGTGCTGGTGCGTGTAATGATGGTGACAGGTGTGTGTATATAATAATGAGCAGCCTGGTGACCTAGTGCGCCGGAGAGGGAGTATACGTGACATCTATATTCTGTTCCAGTTAAATGATTGTTCAGATTGAATTAGATCTGTGGACCATACTGTTTAAATGGCTAGCTCAGAATATGAGCTTTCCAAAAGTTGTTTATATATTATAGAGATCAGTTCATTTGGGAGCCCAGATAGTGTATTTATAAATCTATCACTGGAAGGTTTGGTAGTTGGGTTTCCCAAGGGACTCTGTAGCAGCATAGCTGACTTTAGTAGTAAATATAGAAAAAAAGAGTTGTATGTATCTTTCAAATCTTGGAATGTTCTCAAACCATTTCTGTCCATGATATCGGTAAGGATTCCACATTTGGGGGATGCAAAAAGACGGCATCCAGATCACAACACATTATTGTGAAATATTGGAGTATGGGCATGCCATAAGTGTATATTTCTGCCTGAAGTTGCAATCCATTCCTATTAAACAACGTTTCATCACTTTTACTCTGAAAATAAGGGGTCCTATGCTTCACCCTTACTGCAGGGGACGTCTGTGATTCCTCTACTGACGTCGGTCCTACAGGACGATAGCGAATGGGAGAGCCCCAACACCTTTAACCCCTCACACTTTCTGGATGAGCAGGGAGGATTTGTCAAGAGGGACGCCTTCATGGCCTTCTCTGCAGGTAGATTAACTTCATTATATAACAAATAGTTTAATTGCAAGAAGTAGATCAATTCAGGTTGCCTTTTGGACAGACTTCATGCTATTTTCTGTATCTTTGGCCTCTCTCGCAGGTCGTAGGGTGTGTCTGGGGGAGGGTCTGGCCAGGATTGAGCTCTTCCTCTTCTTCACCTCCCTCCTGCAGCGCTTTCGTTTCTCTCCTCCTCCTGGAGTAACAGAGGATGATCTGGACCTCACACCATTACCGGGGTTCACCCTCCACCCTTCACCTCACCAGCTGTGTGCTGTGAGCCGGGTCTGAGATTTGAACATGAAAATATTGGTGGGCAAAAACTCAATCAAAAAAGCTAAAATGCATCAAAATCACTACACATTAAATGTACAATTATAAAAAATTATCCCAGAAATGAGCTTGCGCGACACACAAACATTATTATATTTCGTTTATGATCGGTTCATAGGCTACTTCCAATATCTTTTACATTTAATTACACTGAAGACTACGGTTGTGGAACATATTTTTATAGAGTGAAGTCTATTTTACTTCATTTTCATCATCGGTCTGCAGTATTGCTGCATTGCTAAGTATTGCTAAGAGTATTGGGACGCAGTCCAACACGTTCTGAGGGTAGTTGCATCCGCCTGTCTGTTAATAAGATATTCCTGTTAATAATAAGGCAACAAAGTTTATAAAGCTTCTCCTTCGTTTCAATCATTGCATCGTAAATTCCATGGGTTATTAAAACAGGGTCTTATCCTGTTCTAACAGTGCCTAATAAAACAGGGTGTTATCCTGTTCTAACAGTGCCTAATAAAACAGGGTGTTATCCTGTTCTAACAGTGCCTAATAAAACAGGGTGTTATCCTGTTCTAACAGTGCCTAAAAAACAGGGTCTTATCCTGTTCTAACAGTGCCTAATAAAACAGGGTGTTATCCTGTTCTAACAGTGCCTAATAAAACAGGGTGTTATCCTGTTCTAACAGTGCCTAAAAAACAGGGTCTTATCCTGTTCTAAAAAAAACAGGGTCTTATCCTGTTCTAACAGTGCCTAATAAAACAGGGTGTTATCCTGTTCTAACAGTGCCTAATAAAACAGGGTGTTATCCTGTTCTAACAGTGCCTAATAAAACAGGGTAAAACAGGGTGTTATCCTGTTCTAACAGTGCCTAATAAAACAGGGTGTTATCCTGTTCTAACAGTGCCTATTAAAACAGGGTGTTATCCTGTTCTAACAGTGCCTAATAAAACAGGGTGTTATCCTGTTCTAACAGTGCCTAATAAAACAGGGTCTTATCCTGTTCTAACAGTGCCTAATAAAACAGGGTGTTATCCTGTTCTAACAGTGCCTAATAAAACAGGGTGTTATCCTGTTCTAACAGTGCCTAAAAAACAGGGTCTTATCCTGTTCTAACAGTGCCTAATAAAACAGGGTCTTATCCTGTTCTAACAGTGCCTAATAAAACAGGGTGTTATCCTGTTCTAACAGTGCCTAATAAAACAGGGTGTTATCCTGTTCTAACAGTGCCTAATAAAACAGGGTCTTATCCTGTTCTAACAGTGCCTAATAAAACAGGGTCTTATCCTGTTCTAACAGTGCCTAATAAAACAGGGTCTTATCCTGTTCTAACAGTGCCTAATAAAACAGGGTGTTATCCTGTTCTAACAGTGCCTATTAAAACAGGGTGTTATCCTGTTCTAACAGTGCCTAATAAAACAGGGTCTTATCCTGTTCTAACAGTGCCTAATAAAACAGGGTGTTATCCTGTTCTAACAGTGCCTAATAAAACAGGGTGTTATCCTGTTCTAACAGTGCCTATTAAAACAGGATAAATCACTAGAATTCAAATGCTTTTTTGACAACACCCCTTTTGATTTGAATGAAACCTTCTATACATATTTGCCAATTGTAAAAGTGCTCAGAAAGTGACTTATTAAATGAATATTTTTATTCCCAACAAATTTGACGACCTGGTTGTCGATAAACCAAAATACACATGTATTTGTTGCTGTTATGTACTGCCCCCCTGCTGCCATGACGGATGCTATTGGTGCTATATTTTGAATGTTTAACACCTGTTCTGACCTCGGACTGGGTCATTTTAGGGGATTTGAATCTGGATTAGCTATCCCTGGCTGCAGATCAATTTAAGTTTATATGCATAGATTTTTATCTTACTCAATTGATCTCAAAACCCACATGGCCCTGTTAACTCTTCATTGATTGAGTTCATTCTTACTAATAACCCCCATAAATATTTGTGTAGTGGAGTATTTGCATATGATCTCAGTGATAATTGTCCTATAGGATGTATTAGAGATACGACACGGCAAAACACTAATCATGGTTTAATTAAGAAACTTTTTTTTAAATGTTTCTGCTGAAGGGTTTTTACATAACATGTTCTACTCTGATAAAACCACTGTCTCCTGTATTCCTGACCCTGAGTTTGCTCTAGAAAAGGTCTCCTCAATAAATAAATATATACACTACCGTTCAAACGTTTGGGGTCACTTTGAAATGTCCTTGTTTTTGAAAGAAAAGCACATTTTTGTCCATTAAAATAACATCAAATTAATCAGAAATACAGTGTAGACATGGTTAATTTTGCAAATGACTGTTGTAGCTGGAAACGGCTGATTTTTTATGGAATATCTACGTAGGCCCATTATCAGCAACCATCACTCCTGTGATCCAATGCCATGTGTTAGCTAATCCAAGTTTATAATTTTAAAAGGCTAATTGATCATTAGAAAACCCTTTTGCAATTGTTAGCACAACTGAAAACTGCTGTACTGATATAGGCACCTTTTGTCATTTTAAAAAGTGACGTTGCGTCTTGGAAAACAGAATATTCCTGCATCAGACCGGTCTTCAGAAAATGACATTTTGGCTATACAATGACGGATTTAATCGGGAAAAAGACCCAACTGGGATGTTTATGTGATATATAGGAGTGCCAAGAAAGAAGCTCGTCAACGGTAATGAATGTTTTATATTTTATTTCAGCGTTTTGGGTAGCGACGCATAACGCAAAATCTGTCGTTTTAAGTGACATGGCTGTATTTTGAGGGTGCATGGTATCAGATAAAAACTGTTCATGCTTTCCCCGAAAAGCATTTTACAAATCTGACTTGGTTGATAGATTCACAACGAGTGTAGCTTTAATTCAGTACGTTGTATGTGTGTATTAATGAAAGTTTGAGTTTTATCAAAAACTATACGTGGCGCACTTGAAATGTCCGCTGATTTGATCCCCAAAGCGGGATCACTTCTCTAACAAGTTAAAGAAGCAATAGAACTGGCCTTCTTGAGACTAGTTGTATCTGGAGCATCAGCATTTGTCGGTTCGATTACAGGCTCAAAATGGACAGAAACAAAGACCTTTCTTCTGAAACTTGTCAGTCTATTCTTGTCCTGAGAAATGAAGGCTATTCCATGCGAGAAACTGAATATCTCGTACAACGCTGAGTACCTCTCCCTTCACAGAACAGTGCAAACTGGCTCTAACCAGAATAGAAAGGAGTGGGAGGCCCCTGGTGCACAACTGAGCAAGAAGACAAGTACATTATTGTCTAGTTTGAGAAACAGACACCTCACAAGTTCTCAACTGGCAGCTTCATTAAATAGTACCCACAAAACACCAGTCTCAACGTCAACAGCGAAGAGGCGACAACGGGATGCGTCCTTCTAGGCAGAGTTCCTCTTTCCAGTGTCTGTTATTTTGCCCATCTTAATCTTTTCTTTTTATTGGCCAGTCTGAGATATGGCTTTTTCTTTGCAACTCTGCCTAGAAGGCCAGCATCCCGTTGTCGCCTCTTCGCTGTTGACGTTGAGACTGGTGTTTTGTGGGTACTATTTAATGAAGCTGCCAGTTGAGGACTTGTGAGACATCTGTTTCTCAAACTAGACACTAATGTACTTGTCCCTTGCACAGTTGTGCACCGGGGTCTCTCACTGCTCTTTCTGTCGGGTAGCCTTTTACAAGCTTCCCACAATTAATTGGGTGAATTTTGGCCCATTCCTCCTGACAGCTGGTGTACAGTGCCTTGCGAAAGTATTCGCCCCCCTTGAACTTTGCGACCTTTTGCCACATTTCAGGCTTCAAACATAAAGATATAAAACTGTATTTTTTAGTGAAGAATCAACAACAAGTGGGACACAATCATGAAGTGGAACTACATTTATTGGATATTTCAAACTTTTTTAACAAATAAAAAACTGAAAAATTGGGCGTGCAAAATTATTCAGCCCCCTTAGGTTAATACTTTGTAGCACCACCTTTTGCTGCGATTACAGCTGTAAGTCGCTTGGGGTATGTCTCTATCAGTTTTGCACATCGAGAGACTGACATTTTTCCCATTCCTCCTTGCAAAACAGCTCGAGCTCAGTGAGGTTGGATGGAGAGCATTTGTGAACAGCAGTTTTCAGTTCTTTCCACAGATTCTTGATTGGATTCAGGTCTGGACTTTGACTTGGCTATTCTAACACCTGGATATGTTTATTTTTGAACCATTCCATTGTAGATTTCGCTTTATGTTTTGGATCATTGTCTTGTTGGAAGACAAATCTCCGTCCCAGTCTCAGGTCTTTTGCAGACTCCATCAGGTTTTCTTCCTGAATGGTCCTGTATTTGGCTCCATCCATCTTCCCATCGATTTTAACCATCTTCCCTGTCCCTGCTGAAGAAAAGCAGGCCCAAACCATGATGCTGCCACCACCATGTTTGACAGTGAGGATGGTGTGTTCAGGGTGATGAGCTGTGTTGCTTTTACGCCAAACATAACGTTTTGCATTGTTGCCAAAAAGTTCAATTTTGGTTTCATCTGACCAGAGCACCTTCTTCTACATGTTTGGTGTGTCTCCCAGGTGGCTTGTGGCAAACTTTAAACGACACTTTTTATGGATATCTTTAAGAAATGGCTTTCTTCTTGCCACTCTTCCATAAAGGCCAGATTTGTGCAATATACTGATTGTTGTCCTATGGACAGAGTCTCCCACCTCAGCTGTAGATCTCTGCAGTTCATCCAGAGTGATCATGGGCCTCTTGGCTGCATCTCTGATCAGTCTTCTCCTTGTATGAGCTGAAAGTTTAGAGGGACGGCCAGGTCTTGGTAGATTTGCAGTGGTCTGATACTCCTTCCATTTCAATATTATCGCTTGCACAGTGCTCCTTGGGATGTTTAAAGCTTGGGAAATCTTTTTGTATCCAAATCCGGCTTTAAACTTCTTCACAACAGTATCTCGGACCTGCCTGGTGTGTTCCTTGTTCTTCATGATGCTCTCTGCGCTTTTAACGGACCTCTGAGACTATCACAGTGCAGGTGCATTTATACGGAGACTTGATTACACACAGGTGGATTGTATTTATCATCATTAGTCATTTAGGTCAACATTGGATCATTCAGAGATCCTCACTGAACTTCTGGAGAGAGTTTGCTGCACTGAAAGTAAAGGGGCTGAATAATTTTGCACGCCCAATTTTTCAGTTTTTTATTTGTTAAAAAAGTTTGAAATATCCAATAAATGTCGTTCCACTTCATGATTGTGTCCCACTTGTTGTTGATTCTTCACAAAAAAATACAGTTTAATATATTTATGTTTGAAGCCTGAAATGTGGCAAAAGGTCGCAAAGTTCAAGGGGGCCGAATACTTTCGCAAGGCACTGTAACTGAGTCAGGGTTGTTAGCCTCCTTGCTCACCCACGCTTTTTCAGTTCTGCCCAAAAAAATTCTATAGGATTGAGGTCATGGCTTTGTGGTGGCCACTCCAATACCTTGACTTTGTTGTCCTTAAGCCATTTTGCCACGACTTTGGAAGTATGCTTGGGGTCATTTTCCATTTGGAAGACCCATTTGCGACCAAGCTTTAACTTTCCGACTGATGTCCTGAGATGTTGCTTCAATATATCCACATCATTTTCCTTCCTCATGCAGCCATCTATTTTGTGAAGTGCACCAGTCCCTCCTGCAGCAAAGCACCTCCACAACATGATGCTGCCACCCCCTTGCTTCACGGTTGGGATGGTGTTCTTCAGCTTGCAAGTCTCCCCCTTTTTCCTCCAAACATAACAATGGTCATTATGGGCAAACAGTTCTATTTTTGTTTCATCAGACCAGAGGACATTTCTTCAAAAAGTACGATATGCAGTTGCAAACCGTAGTCTGGCTTTTTTTATGGCAGTTTTGGAGCAGTGGCTTCTTTCTTGCTGGGCGGCCTTTCAGGTTATGTTTTACTGTGGATTGAGATACTTTTGTACCTGTTTCCTCTAGCATCCTCACAAGGTCCTTTACTGTTGTTCTGAGATTGATTTGCACTTTTCACACCAAAGTACATTCATCTCTAGGAGACAGAACACATCTTCTTCCTGAGCGGTATGATGGCTGCGTGGTCACATGGTGTTTATACTTGCATACTATTGTTTGTACAGATTAATGTGGTACCTTCAGGCATTTGGAAATTGCTGACTTGTGGAGGAACCAGACTTGTGGAGGTCTACAATTTTTTTTCTGAGGTCTTGGCTGATTTATTTTAATTTTCCCATGATGTCAAGCAAAGAGGCACTGAGTTTGAAGGTAGGCCTTGAAATACACTGCTCAAAAAAATAAAGGGAACACTTAAACAACACAATGTAACTCCAAGTCAATCACACTTCTGTGAAATCAAACTGTCCACTTAGGAAGCAACACTGATTGACAATACATTTCACATGCTGTTGTGCAAATGGAAGAAGATAACAGGTGGAAATTATAGGCAATTAGCAAGACACCCCCAATAAAGGAGTGGTTCTGCAGGTGGTGACCACAGACCACTTCTCAGTTCCTATGCTTCCTGGCTGATGTTTTGGTCACTTTTGAATGCTGGCGGTGCTTTCACTCTAGTGGTAGCATGAGACGGAGTCTACAACCCACCCAAGTGGCTCAGGTAGTGCAGCTCATCCAGGATGGCACATCAATGCGAGCTGTGGCAAGAAGGTTTGCTGTGTCTGTCAGCGTAGTGTGCAGAGCATGGAGGCGCTACCAGGAGACAGGCCAGTACATCAGGAGACGTTATGAGGTTTCTGTGTTATGCACTATAGCCCGTTACCATATATGTGATTGAATATTATCTGCTGTTGGCTTGTGTGGATGCATGTATGTGTTATGCAACATAGCTGACTTGAAACATTGTTAACAGTTTCAAGGCCATGGGCCTTTCTCATGATGGAAAAGTAGCATGAAGACAGGAACTGTTCAATGAGTTGGGAGGGGGGCACATTCAGAGCGGGGTGTTGCGAGAACAAGCGGTCTTTTGTTACATAACAGGAGCCAGGTGCGAGATAACGGTATGAGCACATGGATGTTCTTCGCAGCAACAGTTACATCTATCAACAGAAGCGCCAAGAGGCGGGGACCCACCTGAGCGCCTGCAATAGGCTGAGCAAGTTTAAACCACGCCCAGTCTCTACTGTGATAGGCCAACAGACGGGTTGGAAATGTCTATCACAGTATAAAGAATACTGTTTACATACATCTTGTCAGTTCTCTGTTTTGCCCTGCGAGGTGGGACAGAGAGCCCGTATATACGAAAATTGCATTTACCACTTATTGCTTAGCTAATAAAAAATACATAGTATACAATCGGTGACTCATTGTCATATTTATCCTGATACCAGATTCGAATTGATGCAACTCTAACATGGTGACCACCGACGTGATCTGGTAGAAGGACGACGCTGGAAATTGTCCGGCCGATTGGCCAGTACTGTTGTCAGACGGTGTGTCTCACAAATCCTGACCGGTCAACTAAAAGAGGTAAGCAGACACCTGTTGTGAAAAACTAAAGTTCTGCACATTGGACTTATCCAAATTTAGTTTTGTGAGACACCTGTTTGATGTAAGTTACCAAATTATGTGAATACTAACATTGACAAAAATAATTGAATATGACATATATGCTGTGGTAAATGCAATTTTGAACTGATCGATCGCTCTTATGGTATAACAACGAATGTAATGTACTAAATGGGTCGGTTGGTGTAACGCGTACCCAGTTGTTTGAAAGACGGTGAATCGGATTGGTTAAAGGAATTCACAAGTGTGTGTGTGTGAGCAGGATCGGAATGTAACAATGAATGCTGTGTACTGTTGTGCATGAGGAAATATTTCTAGTATAAATGGATATTTACTTTGGGTAAATTTTGAGTGAGTGCAGTACCACTGGGATATTAGTGGGCGCGCTGTATCAGAGTGAATGATCTACGGATAAAATTTGCAGGCCAACAAATTAAAAAGACCTGTGTTACATTGGATGTGTCACGCCCTGGTCTAAGTATTTTGTGTTTTTCTTCAGGTATTGGGTCAGGCCAGGGTGTGGCATGGAGTTTTTGTATTGTGGTGTGTTTTGTCTTGGGGTTTTGGTGTGTATGTTAGTGGGATTGTAGCTTAGTGGGGTGTTCTAGGAGAGTCTATGGCTGTCTGAAGTGGTTCTCAATCAGAGGCAGGTGTTTATCGTTGTCTCTGATTGGGAACCATATTTAGGCAGCCATATTCTTTGGTTGTATTGTGGGTGATTGTCCTGAGTGTCTTGATGTCCGTGTTAGATGTTAGTTGACACATGTATAGGCTGTTTTCGTTTCGTTTATTGTTTTGTAGTGTTGTTTAGATTCGTGTTACGTTTGTTTATTAAAACATGAATCGCAATCGACACGCTGCGTTTTGGTCCGACTCTCCTTCACCATTAGAAAACCGTTACAGGATGGTTGCTGAAGAATTTGTAGTACATTAGATATTTCAGTTGTAGCTGGTATCAAGTTTGAATGAAAGGTTTATAGATCCTTATAAGGGTTATAGTACCTGGTTATATTGCATAAGAGTAAGGGAAGATAAATAACTGCACATTTTTATTATTTAAATTGAGTGATTGGAACTGACGTATGTTTGTAAGGTTTGACTGATTCAACCGTGTATGTTTGCAGGTTTGAGTGATTCAACCGTGTATGTTTGCAGGTTTGAGTGATTCAACCGTGTATGTTTGCAGGTTTGAGTGATTCAAACTGATGTATGTTGCAGGTTTGAGTGATTCAACCGTGTATGTTTGCAGGTTTGAGTGATTCAACCGTGTATGTTTGCAGGTTTGAGTGATTCGAACTGATGTATGTTGCAGGTTTGAGTGATTTCAAACTGACGTATGTTTGTAGGGTTTGAGTGATTCAACCGTGTATGTTTGTAAGGTTTGAGTGATTCGAACTGATGTATGTTTGAAGGTTTGAGAGAGTCGAACCGTATGATTGTGGTACATTAGGTATTAAGTCGATGTACTAGGTTATGTTTTGAAACGGTAAAGGAGAAGTGCACGGTGTTTACTAGACAGTGGCTAGATTGGGACACATTCTAAGGCAGCACACAATTGAACCTGATAATTTATATTGTATTCAAATTAAAACAAGTAATTGAAATACATTAGACAATGGCTTATCAGGAGGTAGAGAAGGTGTTGAAAACATTGAAATCAGCATAAGAGACCAATGGAGGAAAAGAGGGAAAGGACTGGAAGAAGAAAGGAGAAACTATACAGGGAGTGGACAGAAGAGGGCAGCATTGCCGCGCCCAACGGGCTCCCAGTCGACAGGGAGCCTGGTTTGATATTGGAGACGCTAAAACGGAGAATAAGGAGAATCCTCGCTGGGGAAAAGCTTGGGCCTTTGAATTGTAATGTTTTCTGGGAATTGTCTCGGTGCCGGAGTTTGCTAGTATAGACAATTATAATGGTATGGTTATTGGCGGGGAAACTCAATCATTTGAATGGCGTTGGAGTAAAATTTTTGCCTTCAATGCGGGGGACTGGGGTTCGTGTCTCAGCCTTGACATCGATAGACTAAAATGAATTCTGATTGTAGTTCAAATATTTATGGGTTTTGCCCGGATTGATACGGTTATTAATATTTGTTCAAGGTATGACTGAACGTTTTGATAGTTTGTTTAGGTTGAATTGGGGTGTCCTCGGATGGGGCCACAGTGTCTCCTGACCCCTCCTGTCTCAGCCTCCAATATTTATGCTGCAGTAGTTTATGTGTCGGGGGGCTGGGGTCAGTTTGTTATATCTGGAGTACTTCTCCTGTCCTATACGGTGTCCTGTGTGAATCTAAGTGTGCGTTCTCTAATTCTCTCCTTCTCTCTTTCTTCTTCTCTCGGAGGACCTGAGCCCTAGGACCATGCCCCAGGACCACCTGACATGATGACTCCTTGCTGTCCCCAGTCCACCTGGCCATGCTGCTGTTCCAGTTTCAACTGACCTGAGCCCTAGGACCATGCCCCAGGACTACCTGACATGATGACTCCTTGCTGTCCCCAGTCCACCTGGCCATGCTGCTGTTCCAGTTTCAACTGACCTGAGCCCTAGGACCATGCCCCAGGACTACCTGACATGATGACTCCTTGCTGTCCCCAGTCCACCTGGCCATGCTGCTGTTCCAGTTTCAACTGACCTGAGCCCTAGGACCATGCCCCAGGACTACCTGACATGATGACTACTTGCTGTCCCCAGTCCACCTGGCCATGCTGCTGCTCTAGTTTCAACTGACCTGAGCCCTAGGACCATGCCCCAGGACTACCTGACATGATGACTCCTTGCTGTCCCCAGTCCACCTGGCCATGCTGCTGTTCCAGTTTCAACTTCCACCGGACTGTGCTGCTGCTCCTTTCAACAGTTTGTTTTGCCTTATTATTATTTGACCATGCTGGTCATTTATGAACATTTGAACATCTTGGCCATGTTCTGTTATAATCTCCACCCGGCACAGCCAGAAGAGGACTGGCCACCCCACATAGCCTGGTTCCTCTCTAGGTTTCTTCCTAGGTTTTGGCCTTTCTAGGGAGTTTTTCTTAGCCACCGTGCTTCTACACCTGCATTGCTTGCTGTTTGGGGTTTTAGGCTGGGTTTCTGTACAGCACTTTGAGATATCAGCTGATGTACGAAGGGCTATATAAATACATTTGATTTGATTTGAATTGAGAGACTAATCCGTTCGAGATAATGGCGAGGCAATTTCTATGTAATACATTGTGTTTCCCAAATGATCACTGGAATAGCCTATTGGGAATGGAGTCTATTTATTTTATTTTTTAAAGGTGCTGGGTCATGGGATGAGACAGTTATCTAAATCTGATTAATTCTAAATAATAATGAAGAGACAATTAAAATAGATTTGTGCCCATCGAAATGTTCTTATGAATTTAGTGAAGTACATGGCACGTTTACATTTTGGGGTAGAGGAAGTTGGAAGGTAAAACTGCATTATTACGTTGACTACACAATAACGTTCCTCAAATTATGACAGAGAAAATTGGTTGTGTCATTGAGAGGGAAAATGCGTGCATTATAGCTTTGAGTCACTTTACAGAAGAAAAATAAAAAAAGTTCCAAATAAATTTTTAAAAAGTAGCTGAATATCATTTTACAATCATTCCCAGTTATTGATTTTGGTTTGATTGTTCAGATAACACCATTTGAAGTTAAACAGGAGGTTAAGGTATACTAACATTAGAATCTGTTTTCATTATGGGGAACAATGAAAAGCCCGCAAAGTGGATTGCAGGCTGATTTATTTTATGTTAAAGGGACAGTGCACGTTTATCACAAATGTGTGAGTTTATTGGCAGGGTATAAAGCATTTTGGGGAGACAATCCTTTAAAAACTGAATGAGTTACATGAAACATTGAGGAAATTTAAAACAAATTATTTGAGGGTATTATTATAATTATTAGGTTTTGTTTGTAGCAAACGTTTTGAGTTTAAGCGGACTTCAATGTTCCCAGAGACAAGATATCTTAAAGGGGTACACTCAAATATGAAATATTATACGTTTTTTATTTTCTGAGTCTTAATTAAATAGGTGAAATCTTTTGATAGAGGAATGTTTAATATAGTAAGAAACACTTCTTTGGAGGGGTGGTATGACTTATGAACTCCATTGTAACTTTCCTTTGTGGTCTGATCAGCCTCATTGGAAAGCCATTTGGATGGAGAATCTAGGGTCATTTGTAATACTGATATTAAGGGCTTTTAATATAAAAAGGCAGTGAAATGTACATTATAGTGTCATATCTTCTCTGATGAATGAGGTGTGAAAATTAGCTAGGATAAGTTTTAATTGTGGTAGACTCATGTTAAGTATTTGGGACATATTTTGAGCCAACAGGGCAGGGAAGAAATTGAGATATTTGTGTTTGGTTTTAACACCTGTGTATAGGAGGGTGCCAGTGTACCTGTGTAATGGGGGAGGGTGTCCGTATGGGGATTACATGATAACCAACTTGGGACAGTTCTGGGATTGGAGAAGAGGGTATCCTTATAGCATAGGGGATCCCACAAATGTGGATAGGTTTTCCATGATATGGGGGAAACCTGGGAGCACTGTTGAACTCTGTAAAGGTGATGAAATCCTACTAACCATCAAAACTATTAAGCTCTCTGATGCAGGCACTTACACCCTCGGACTACAAAGGACCGGGACAGACACGATGGGTGTGTTTTCTATTAAGGTACTGCCAAAACCACAGAGGTCCCAGACGAACCAAGGCCAGACACACTCCTCTACCACCCCTGGACCGAACCTGCCACCACTGTGTTAAAAATCCCATTCAGGTAATTAATGTTAGAGACTATTCAGCTATTGATCAATTAGGCACTGAGACTGGTTTTGATGGTAGGGACAATTTGTGGCTGTCTTATATGAGGTATACAGCTAAGACCCTGAAAAGAAAGGACTGCATGAGTTACATGAAACATTGGTCATGCTAGACCTGTTCTGGCTACACACCCATTTGCTATAGGAGAAGGAGAGGGGTGGTTGTGTATTCTGAGAGGTTTTTACCAGGTTCAGCCCAATTCAACTCTCTGTTCCTCTTTGAGCCTTGTGTTTCCTACAGTGCCTCCTCATCGGGCCCCTTGGGGTGTTAAGGCATATGGGGGCAATTACAGTTACATCACGGGTACAGGTAATGGCATCGATTATGGGAGATTGCCTGAAGCTGATTGCAGTAGTAACATAACCATTAATTCCACTTGGCCAGTTACAGGCCTAAACCAAACTAGTGGTCTGGCTGATGTGTGGTGGATATGTGGACCCAAAAGAGTACTGAGACCCATTCTTAGAGGAGACTGGCAAGGTACGTGTGCTCTGACCAGTTTGATAATTCCACTGACCATTGTTGATGTTACTTCTGAACAGCTGTTGGGTTCTGTATCCAGGGGACGTGAAAACATTCCATCCCATGGGAGACATAGACGTAGTGCTCCATGGACAGAGGATGTAGTTGACATACACACTAACCTGTTGGGAGTGCCAGTGGGGGTTCCTCATGAGTTTCAGGCCTTGGGTAGGAATGATGGACTCTGACACTTACTACCTATTATGGGTCCAGCCATAGTGGATGCTAGACAGACTGCATGGATTAATTACATCTACTATGATCAACAGCGTTTTGTGAATTACCCCCGTGATGCACTCACTGGTATGTCTGAACAGCTTGAGGCCACATCTAGGGTTGCCAGACAGAATAGACTTGCTTTGGATATGCTTCTTGCCAGTCAGGGGGGTGTCTGTAAGATGTTCGGTGAACAATGTTGCACGTATATTCCTAATAACACCAGTCCAGATGGTAGTATATCTAAGGCCCTTAGTGGGCTTGATGCACTATCTGCTGAGATGAGGACCATGGCGGGGGTGGAGGAGTCTGGACTGTTCTCTTGGTTGGGAGCCTGGTTTGGTAAGTACACTTAGTATGGTGGTTACTGGATTTCTGACCCTAATTCTTGTATTTTTGTTATTGATGTGTTGTGCTGCTTGCATCATACCGTGTTTTAAGAAGTCTGTTACAGATGTGGTGAAGGCTTCAGGCATGATGCCTTTGCTTGATGCTCCAGTTGGAGATGCTGATACTGAATCAAGCTTTCAGGGGAGGATGGGGCTGACTGAGGATGACCCCTGGTTTGCTGTGGGTGAGGTTGTGGAATGATAACTTCTTAAATACATAACGTGTACGATATAACTTGTCCTCTCTTATGTGAAGGTTTAGAGTCCCGGGGTGGCAAGGAGCCCACCTGGTACAGGATAGGAGTAGCTGAGAAGACCAGATGGTTTATAATAATGCTTTGCTCTGCTTTACTCTGTTTTCCATGACCAACGTTTTATCCTATATCTTACATGTCAATAAACAATAACGTTTTATCCTGTTTTTGCAAAGTGACACCCTTATGGGTGTCAAAAGGGGGAGACAAAAGCATATATCACTTGTCGATTTTTTTTTTTCTTCTATTTTTCTTGGTTGATTTTTCTTTTCTGTTTCTCTGTAAAAAAAAAAAAAAAAAATGTTTTATTAATAATAAACTTTTTATTATTTTCATGAAATGCTATTAACATATTACTATGTTGGGACCGCTGAAATAAAGGATAATGAGTGACACCCTTGGTGTCAAAAGGGGGAATCAAAAACTCCAGTTTATATATATGTTAATCAACAAAGGGACGTGCATCACTTCATATATTCACAAAATAAAGGTTTAAAGTTCCTGGGTTCATCAGCAACCTAGTATATCAGATGGTGTGGTTACACCCCTTGGGGGTGTAAAAAGGGGGATTATGAGGTTTCTGTGTTATGCACTATAGCCCGTTACCATATATGTGTTTGAATATTATCTGCTGTTGGCTTGTGTGGATGCATGTATGTGTTATGCAACATAGCTGACTTGAAACATTGTTAACAGTTTCAAGGCCATGGGCCTTTCTCATGATGGAAAAGTAGCATGAAGACAGGAACTGTTCAATGAGTTGGGAGGGGGGCACATTCAGAGCGGGGTGTTGCGAGAACAAGCGGTCTTTTGTTAGATAACAGGAGCCAGGTGCGAGATAACGGTATGAGCGCATGGATGTTCTTCGCAGCAACAGTTACATCTATCAACAGAAGCGCCAAGAGGCGGGGACCCGCCTGAGCGCCTGCAATAGGCTGAGCAAGTTTAAACCACGCCCAGTCTCTACTGTGATAGGCCAACAGACGGGTTGGAAATGTCTATCACAGTATAAATAATACTGTTTACATACATCTGGTCAGTTCTCTGTTTTGCCCTGCGAGGTGGGACAGAGAGCCCGTATATACGAAAATTGCATTTACCATTTATTGCTTAGCTAATAAAAAATACATAGTATACAATCGGTGACTCATTGTCATATTTATCCTGATACCAGATTTGAATTGACGCAACTCTAACAACGTGGAGGAGGCCGTAGGAGGGCAACAACCCAGCAGCAGGACCGCTACCTCCGCCTTTGTGCAAGAAGGAGCAGGAGGAGCACTGCCAGAGCCCTGCAAAATGACCTCCAGCAGGCCACAAATGTGCATGTGTCTGCTCAAATGGTCAGAAACAGACTCCATGAGGGTGGTATGAGGGCCCGACGTCCAGAGGTGGGGGTTGTGCTTACAGCCCAACACCGTGCAGGACGTTTGGCATTTGCCAGAGAACACCAAGATTGGCAAATTCGCCACTGGCGCCCTGTGCTCTTCACAGATGAAAGCAGGTTCACACTGAGCACATGTGACAGACGTGACAGAGTCTGGAGACGCCGTGGAGAACGTTCTGCTGCCTGCAACATCCTCCAGCATGACCGGGAGCCGCACAGCCCTCCATGTGCTCGCCAGAGGTAGCCTGACTGCCATTAGGTACCGAGATGAGATCCTCAGACCCCTTGTGAGACCATATGCTGGTGCGGTTGGCCCTGGGTTCCTCCTAATGCAAGACAATGCTAGACCTCATGTGGCTGGAGTGTGTCAGCAGTTCCTGCAAGAGGAAGGCATTGATGCTATGGACTGGCCCGCCCGTTCTCCAGACCTGAATCCAATTGAGCACATCTGGGACATCATGTCTTGCTCCATCCACCAACGCCACGTTGCACCACAGACTGTCCAGGAGTTGGCGGATGCTTTAGTCCAGGTCTGGGAGGAGATCCCTCAGGAGACCATCCGCCACCTCATCGGGAGCAAGCCCAGGCATTGTAGGGAGGTCATACAGGCACGTGGAGGCCGCACACACTACTGAGCCTCATTTTGACTTGTTTTAAGGACATTACATCAAAGTTGGATCAGCCTGTAGTGTGGTTTTCCACTTTAATCCAAATCCAGACCTCCATGGGTTGATCAATTTGATTTCCATTGATAATTTTTGTGTGATTTTGTTGTCAGCACATTCAACTATGTAAAGAAAAAAGTATTTAATAAGAATATTTCATTCATTCAGATTTAGGATGTGTTATTTTAGTGTTCCCTTTATTTTTTTGAGCAGTGTATATGTATATATGACTAGCAAGCGTACTTCTTAGTTTTAGGTAGCAAATATGGTTAACACTAACTAGCTAGAACCAGCAGGAGTGGAAGTATGGCTGCCTACTTTCTCTCCGTGAGCGGTACCAGATATGAAAGGACACTTGAAACAAAGACTGCATTTACACAGGCAGCCCTATTCTGATATTTTTCCACTATTTGGTCTTTTGACCAATCAGATCAGCTCTTTTGCCAACAATTTGGCAAAAGACCAGAATTGGGCGGCCTGTGTAAACGCAGCCAATAAGTCTTGCTTGAAGTAAAGTTGTTTACTAACGGTTCTCTAGCTGGCTGGTGGCTAATTTAATCTTCTCCTTGTCCATTGATAAATTACATTGAACCAACGTGCAATAGATGTTGAATTGCTGTCTGCGTTCAGTGGGAAGCAATCACTATGTAAAACATTCAACTAGAAGATTTCATCGAAACTGTTAAAAGCTTAAAGTGGAATTGACAGCATTTAGCAACATGAAATATTTGTAACACCTTTTTTAAATATTCTGACAAGCGAGTACTTAGATATGGTCATTTTTACATTATCATAATATACAATGTTTGGGAATGACGTATAGTAAGGCATTTGTGAAAATAATATAGCAGTAGTCGGAAAGCGGCCGTGCGTTTGGACAATGAATAGACACTGCATTAAATAAAACCGAATAAAAACGTCTGTCCTGTCCAGGATCGGATTCTACACAGACCGGTGCTCCATAGCCAATCAGAGCTACAGTAGGCCTATATGCAAATAAGCCAGTTGCCACAAGGCCCGTGTTTCCAACTTAGCGACTTTGTCGCTATCTTTAGCGAGTATTCAGAACTCTCTAGTGACAAATTTTCCAAAAAGCGTCTAGCGAACAAATCTAGTGACTTTTTATGGTGTTTATTGGAGACTTTTGGAGACTGACGCGAAAGCACGATTCGTTCTTACTCTTCTCAACGAGCAGTGGGTGCTGTCCCAAAGCACTCACAGGCAGTCCAGTCCTCGCGCAGCAGTCCCTCCCAGCTGCAGTCAGAGCAGGAGATGCTCACCCCTCTGTGTCCAGACTGCAAATGAATCGCGCGTGCGGGAAGCCCCAGCTGGCTGATCCCGCCCTGGCTTACATTAAAAAAAACTATTAACCTGAATTAGGGCCAGACTAGTTACCATCATTTTCTCACATTGCCATTGACATTTTATTCTATTGTCTCTTTTTGGTCCAGAGTGTATACAATTTTTTTTATTATGGTTAAAAATGTTCATGTTTTACTGTGACTTGTTGTAGGCTCCTAAGTGGCCCATAAGATTCAAAACCAAACCAAATTAAATTAAGATTTAAAAAAATAAAAATAAGTAACTCTGCCAGAGTGTCTTTTTTGGGTCACTTGCCGGTCCCAAGCCCGGATAAAGGAGGAGGGTTGGAATTGTGACGTAAAAAAAAAAAAAAGAATCGACAGAAGAAAGTTCATTTGTAGTTCTAAACATATTTAGGGTGTTTACTCACTTTTTATCTCTCCCACAGCGTCCATCACAATTACATGCACATGTCCAATTATGCAAATTATGTGATGATGTAATTTAGCAACTTTTAGGACAGCCAATAGCTACTTTCCTTACTGAGGAGTTGGCAACACTGCAAGGGCCTGCAATCATTCACTTTGAACTTAACTATGTGTTTACAGGCAGTAGCAACAGCACGACTTTAGATCATTTGAACACATTCGCCAAAAGCCACTGAATGGATTTCTGCAAAAATGTAAATAGCACAGGAGTCCTCTTACATTAGGGAACTAAACAATAATTTTGATCAAACAGCCATGAAACTGTATTTTCGCTCTCCCTCAATTACCTATGCACATCAACAACTAATGCTAGCCATAGTGAGATGAGCTAAAATCTAATGAGGGAACATTAGATAAACGCTCTCAAACTTTTTCAGCTAGTTGACCGTCAAAATTGCCCTAATAAAAGTTGGGGAATAGTAGCCTGCTTGTCCTTCTGCAGCTTACCTGTCAATCCAAGCATGTCCCTACCCACGTTTTGACAACGGAATGGGAACTGGCCTGCCCACCCTTTTGATCGATGTCAAATACATTTGACAACTGTGGATAACAGTCGTTCAAGTTCAGCATAGCTAGCTAACCAAATAACAGCTGCAGCATCTCTAGCTGTTGCCAACGAAAAACAATATGAGGGGGGAAAGCCGGTCACTCACCCACTCCTCCAATGAAATCACGGACCAGACATAGCCTATTTGTTTTTTGTTTTCTTCGTGCATCTGCAACCCAAACTTAAATATGGCCTTTTATAATGTCCACTTATGTACATAGGATGCTGTCGCAATTTAGCATATTAAAACCAGAGATAAATCATATTATTCTAGCCGTGGTACTATGATTGCAGAGATGTGCACAATATGCTGCAACCAATATCAAAAAGTATTAACTCCAAATGACAACTTAGCTTTGGATTGTTGTAACATTTCAACTTAAAACATGTTATTAATTTTTTTGCACTGCAGCACTCAAAATACTGTATATTGTAGTTGAGTAGCCAGGTTACTGCTCAAATGTTGCTGTAATAGGCATACATGTAACTCTTTCGTGTTGTGTTTTGTTGAAGGTTTAGTTTTTGAGTTAATCATTGTTAAGCTTTAAAAACCCGAAGCCAGACTGCAACATTTGAGAAGCCTAGCCTGGACTGTGGCATGTCTGTCACTTCCCCCCACACTGCGCACTGTAAACCGGACACACCAATGTGAGCACATCGGGCTATAATTTCAGAAAGTAAATGACAGCTCGACTCATTTACTCGCTTGTGTGTTCTATTCGGCCCGCGGGCCTTGTGTTTGCCACATGTACGATAGGCTATTAGCCACATTATCACTGAATTGGGATCATTGCCCTTGTATTGACATTCCCAGCCTTAGAGAGTCGTCCATTTTTGTTAAAAAATATTGAGTAATTGAAACTGAAACGGTGCATCCCGAATGGAGGCAGCAAACAATGTACCAGACCAGCTGTCATTTACAACCTGATAGCAATATATTTTGGACTACCAAAAAATGTATTGGTGAATTATATTAATTATGCATTGAACTGCATTCATATATTCTGCAAACAATGCCTTAGGTCATGTATTTTTTTGTCAAATATAACCTATTTTTAAAAGGTCTTGTAAAGTTGGTTATGAAGCACGACTGGGAATTTGATATTTTTGACTGATATGATTGTCCGTTTGTTTCATATTTGCAAAGTAGTTAAAAGGCTATCAGTTCCACTGTAACACTGCCATAAATATTAATAACTTCCTAATTTGTTGGATATTATGTAGCACTTTATTCAAGTACATTTAGTTATGTACAGACAGGACATTCTGCACTTCAAGGCTGATCTAGCAGAAGGCAGCAGAGACCTTGCATTGGTGAAGAGTTTTATGCTCTGTAAAGACTGATGGCAACATAATCCAAATGCATTATTAAAACGTGCTTCTTCTGTATTGCTCTTTGTGATTTGATAATAAGTGTTTCATGTAAAAATTGTAGATAGTCTCGAGGACAAATGTTCCTTTCAGAATGGACAATGAAGTGGTATTCATTTCTATGGGGATATTCACGGTTCTAAAAATAATGACACACACTTCAAAAACATAAGAAATCCCTTAAAAACCCAAGACATAACATGTACTGAAACATTTGGCTAAAGGAGAGGTAGTGGATAATTAAATGTACAAATGTGAACAGAGCAGAAGCTACTTTGGATTTAAACTATGGAACTGAACCCTATATGGGTTGGTTTCCCAGACACCAGTTTAAGCATAGTTCTGGACTAAAGCACCTTATCCAGAATTTCCATTATACATTGAACATGCTTTTAAGTCTCGGACTAGGCTTAATCTGTGTCTAGAAAACTGTCCCTATAAGTCTGGATACGAGTGAACTAAAGCCTTACATGCTGACCACACTGCTTGCGTTTATATCCCAGGATAAATGAGCTAGCAATAGCAAGCTAGCTAACTAAATTGACATAAATGTTTAATGCTTTTCGACCCATCCCCAAATGAATATAGTTGGTTCAGAGTTCGTTTTGATATTTCAACCTGCGTGCCCTGATTGCGTCTGGTGTGGGTGGACAAAATCAAACATGCCCACGATGGCGAACGCACGGTCTGGTCAGCATGTTAGAGTGCCTCCACTTTAATGATGTTGAGCTGGGTTTCCTGTGGGGAGACTGTGATGTCTGAGTCCAGGTCAACAGAGGCCTGGGTGGGGGCCATGCAGTCCTGGAGAGCTCCCTCTGTGCTGGTGCTGGGACCGTCTGTACTGTCTGTTCCTCTATAGGACTGTGTCTGTGACTGCGTGTATGTGGTGGCGTAAGACTGTGTGCATGAGGGCATGTGTGTTTGAGTGTGTGGCTGCTGTGTGTAGGCTGACGAGTAAGGCTGTGTGTGCGCCAGCGTGTATGTAGGGGTGTGTGTGAGCAGGAGGCTATCGGTGGTACTACTGCTGCTGCCCGTCTGGAAGCCGTTGATGCCATGGGGGCTCTGTCCAGACAGTTTGAAGGTCTCTATGGTCTCCAGACTGGAGCTGTCCATCCCGTTGTAGCTGGGCTGGGCCTGGCTGCACTGAGCATACCCTCCTTGGCTGAAGGGGAATGTGTCCTGGCTGTAGGAGGCAGAGCCTAAGGCAGGTAAGACCGGGGGTGGGGGAGTTTTGGGATGCTGTCGCTGCTGGTGGAGGCTGGTACAGGGTGCCTCCAGTCTTGAGGCCAGGGTCTGCAGGGTGCTGAGAATCTGCTTCTGGACCTGGGTCTGCTGGACCTGCTCCCTCTCCAGCCGGTACTGCTGCTCCACCAGCATGCGCACCGCCAGGCTCAGGCTGTGGATCTCAGAGCCCAGGGTCTGGACCTGCTCCTGGAGACCCCCACCTCCACCACCCCCTCCCCCGCATCTCCCTCCAGCCTCCTGGTGAGCTGCCTGCTGAGGGCTGGGGTTCCTGTCTCTCCTGAGAAGGCCCTGGTTCATGCCCTGGCTCCCAGGGCTTTGGAGGCGGATGACAGGGCTACTACCCTGGGAGGTGGGTGGTGGTGGTGGTGGGGGTTGGGGAGCCGAATGCCCACACGGGGAGGAGCAGGGTGTGGGGAGCGGACAGCTTGGCCACCGACTCTCTGCTGGAACATCTGTCTGGGAACACTGCCTCCTTGCTGGCCATCCAAATTCCTCTGCAGAGTACAAGTCCATTGTAACATGGGTCAGTTGTAGGCTAAATATATAAAATTAAAACCTACTTAGAAAGCTGTTCCATGTGCCAATGATTGGTTAGTCTTTACATAACTATGAAGTTTAATTTAAAAACAAATTTATCCATCAATCTTTGGTTTCATTGACAGATTCAAATCAAATCAAATTTTATTTGTCACATACACATGGTTATCAGATGTTAATGCGAGTGTAGTGAAATGCTTGTGCTTCTAGTTCCGACAATGCAGTGATAACCAACAAGTAATCTAACTAACAATTCCAAAACTACTGTCTTATACACAGTGTAAGGGGATAAGGAATATGTACATAAGGATATATGAATGAGTGATGGTACAGAGCAGCATACAGTAGATGGTATCGAGTACAGTATATACATATGAGATGAGTATGTAGACAAAGTAAACAAAGTGGCATAGTTAAAGTGGCTAGTGACATAAGGATGCAGTCGATGATCTAGAGTACAGTATATACGTATGCATATGAGATGAATAATGTAGGGTAAGTAACATTATATAAGGTAGCATTGTTTAAAGTGGCTAGTGATATATTTACATCATTTCCCATCAATTCCCATTATTAAAGTGGCTGGAGTTGGGTCAGTGTCAATGACAGTGTGTTGGCAGCAGCCACTCAATGTTAGTGGTGGCTGTTTAACAGCCTGATGGCCATGAGATAGAAGCTGTTTTTCAGTCTCTCGGTCCCAGCTTTGATGCACTTGTACTGACCTCGCCTTCTGGATGATAGCGGGGTGAACAGGCAGTGGTTCGGGTGGTTGATGTCCTTGATGATCTTTATGGCCTTCCTGTAACATCGGGTGGTGTAGGTGTCCTGGAGGGCAGGTAGTTTGCCCCCGGTGATGCGTTGTGCAGACCTCACTACCCTCTGGAGAGCCTTACGGTTGAGGGCGGAGCAGTTGCCGTACCAGGCGGTGATACAGCCCGCCAGGATGCTCTCGATTGTGCATCTGTAGAAGTTTGTGAGTGCTTTTGGTGACAAGCCGAATTTCTTCAGCCTCCTGAGGTTGAAGAGGCGCTGCTGCGCCTTCTTCACGACGCTGTCAGTGTGAGTGGACCAATTCAGTTTGTCTGTGATGTGTATGCCGAGGAACTTAAAACTTGCTACCCTCTCCACTACTGTTCCATCGATGTGGATAGGGGGGTGTTCCCTCTGCTGTTTCCTGAAGTCCACAATCATCTCCTTAGTTTTGTTGACGTTGAGTGTGAGGTTATTTTCCTGACACCACACTCCGAGGGCCCTCACCTCCTCCCTGTAGGCCGTCTCGTCGTTGTTGGTAATCAAGCCTACCACTGTTGTGTCGTCCGCAAACAGACAGATTTGTTTTGAGGCCATGTTTTAAAATATATTTTTGCTGCCTCTCTATTTTCATTATTGACCTTTGGAACATTCTCTATGTATCGACACATATTCTATCAGTAAGATCAGGCCTTTTGATTGGTATAGTTGATGACAATAATTGTATTTTTTCACAAGGCTCCCATGACTGGGGTTAGTTGTTGTAACTCATTGTTACAACTTACCCCTTTACCTAAAATGATATAGCTTTTAGACACATGGACATATTTATATCAAATGATATAGCTTTTAGACACATGGACATATTTATATCAAATGTCACTTCTTTACAACAACTTTGGCAATGCAACTATGATAAAACCTTTGAAAAAAATGAAAAAACAATATATATTTTATTTGAACGCTAATACTAAATTTTGTTTTATATATAGTCAGCTATTCAGTTTCTGGTCAATATGACAAGCCTAAAAGAGAACTCGTTTTTTTGTAAATTTTGTGTATTTTCATCCATATCTGTTTTAAATCATACCATTGTTGAATTACCTTTAATGGTTTACCATTATAGACAGTGTTACAACTGTCCCTGCTATTGGGGTAACTTTCAGACCTTGGGTCTAAGCCAGAATTGTGAAAAGTATACATGTAACTATAGCCTACCTGTAGTTAGCAGACAAAATGTAAGTTGTTCATGTGAAATTCTGAAATCTTTATATCAAACAGTGTTAAATAAAGATGTTTAAAACAACTTCAAAATGTGTTACTACTGTCCCTGACCTTCCCTACTGATATACTGTAACAAAACACTAACTGTCGTAGTCTTTCCAAGAAATGAACAGAAATCCAACAAAAGGATGAACAAACACTCAGGGCATGCCACGTGTTGGGTGGAACTGCATTGCCTGAGGTAAACCGATCGAAACGAGTGTTTGCTCAACCTTTTGTTAGATTGAAAGATGTACCACTGTTAAACTTTTGTAATGCTGTTCATTTCAAAATACAACTTAAAGATAAATAGTTGATTGTGACGACCCTCCCACTCTGTCTGCCAAATTCTCTCTCTATGCTCTTGTTTTCCTTAATAGGATGTCGGTGGGCGGAGCCGGGAGGGGTTGTCAGCGAAATGGGACACACCTGGGCTCGGGTGTGTCCCGGGATAAATACATCTCTTCCCCTTTCATTGAGACTCTCTCCATGCAGACACAGTTAGATTTTGATTGTGGCAGTTTTATTTGGCACCTTTCAACAACCCTCATCATATTTATGGGTCCAATCAATCACTTACACACACAATTGTTAACTGTATTTAGTTTACATCTGTTAATAAATATGTTTTGTTATTCCTTATCTCCATGTCGTCTCCCTTTTCTGTTAACTTCGAGGTGGTTTGTGACAAGTGGGGGCTCGTCTGGGATCTGAAGGTTGGTTCCTAGACATTTTGTGACAAGTGGGGGGTTCCTAAACATTTTGGCGTATAGCACTTTGTTACATTCTGAAGGACTAATACTAGTGTCGTTTGGCTTACTAGTATGTGTGTTGTGTTTGGGAGAACTTAGAGTTCATGTTAAACTCTGTAGGGGCTTTGTTTGCATCTTTTGTTACAGTTTGTTTGAGTTGTAATGTTTGGTGCCCAGTACTGGTTGCCTTTTTTGTTTGGTAAACTTGCCACTGCGGTGGATAGTTTGCTGCGTTGGAGAGAGTACATTGGTTAGTTTCCAGGCCCCTGCCCAGGCTGGAGACTCTTGCCCTACTTGCTGTTGGGACATCGGTCTGAGGTGAGCACAATCGGCTGTGTACCTCAGTGGGAGATTTGGGTAGGGTAGTGAAACTTGCTACCCAGAGCTATAGCTTTTCTTTTCCCCCCGTTAAGCTTAGTGACGTGTTTCATTTTGGAATATGTTGGGCATGGTTATTTTGTTTGGTGTCCGTGGACTGAGCAGTTGTCTCGGGGCACATCTGTGGCTTGAGGGAATCTGCCAGCGTGCTGGGTGTCTTTTCTTTTTTCCCTTGACAGCAAGCTAGTGTGTAATTACCCACCTCAAATCCGCACGAAGACTAGGGTTGAGTTATTGTTGGTTTTGGGGAAGCTCCATATATCATCTCTCTTCTGTGGTGCCCAGTGTGATTCATTTCTCTTGTGGTCTGGTGTTCTCAGCAGAGGGGGAGAGCGAGATTCTTTTTTTTGTATTTACTTGTGACTATGGCATCTTACGTAGACACGTTCATTCGCTTTCCATCAGAGGAACTGTTAGAGTTATGTCCTAAGGAACAGCTGTTGAAGATTGCTTAACACTACAAGGTTGAAATTGGTGATAAATGTCAAATTCTTAGGTTGATATTGAAGGCCACTCTGGAGTGGTATTCTTGAAGTTACCACTGGGGCAGCTTCTGCCGAGGACTCGCCATCTCCCCATTTCGTTACAATGGCGGCACCATCTGTTAGCCCTAATATTATTTTTGAACAGCAGAAAGAACTGCTTCTGTTACAGCTAAAATATGAAAAGGAGTTGCAATTTAAACAGGATTTGGAGCGTGCAAAAATAATGCTGCAACAAGAGCGGCTTGAGCTGGTTAGGGAAGGAAAGCTCTCAGGAGAGAGTTTGCTCTGGGAAGTTGACCCAGATTTACCTAGGGGTTGTTCCTCTTTTGGTCGTGCCCCGGACACATTTGATATGGTTGGAAACTTAGTTCTTTTCATTGTTTGAACATGTTGCTGATGCTAGGAGTTGGCCTGATTCTAACAGTCCTTGTTGGTCCCCGGTTTTATGGGGGGTGACGACCACCCACCCACTCTGTCTGCCAAATTCTTTGCTCTTGTTTTCCTTAATAGGATGGGAGCCGGGAGGGTCGTCAGCGAAATGGGACACACCTGGGCTCGGGTGTGTCCCGGGATAAATATGCCTCTTCCCCATTCATTGAGACTCTCTCCATGTAGACAGTTAGACTTTGGTTGTGGCGGTTTTGTTTGCTTTGGCACCTTCCAACACACCTCATCACATTTATGCACGCAACTACTCACACTACCAACTACACACACCATTGTTAATTGTATTTAGTTCAATTAATAAATATATTTTGTTATTCCTTATCTCCACGTTGTCTCCTTTTTGTTAGGAACTTCGAGCCGGTTCGTGACATTGAATCGGCACTATTTATAATAATTGTGTATATTATGGTGAGTTTCCTTCGCCTTGTACTCACCACTTGAGTAAGCCTCTGAGTGACTGGGTCATAGGACTGTGGTTGATCTGCTGCCACAGGTCTCTGTACATCAGAACCAGAAGCATTAGACTGTTCTCTTCTCAGCAGAGCTGCTACTTGCTGGTAGGACTGATAAGAAGAGTCTCTTATCTGGGGAAAAATAAAGATCCAATCACAGCCTAGACATTACATGACCACAGTAATAACACCTCTCATATGATCATTTGTTTCAACCCAGGGTTGTTCAGAAAGTGGAAACATTTTGAAACGGAGTGTACTACCTGAACATGTACAACAAAAAATGCAATTTCTTTTACTGAAACATTTCAAATGATTGTAAATTAGAGCCTGGTTACCAGTCTGTTTCTGCTACACTTCTACTCCTTGCCAATCATTGACATGCAAAATAAGAAGTGTACAAGGAGCGGAATGTTAGAAAAACAGGTTCTGGATTTTTATGTAAATGACACTGTTCTGAAAGATTTACACAAGCATGTAGACTCCACCATACTACAGCCCTTTATCGTCTTCCCTCACGAGATCTTCCCCAGGCTTTCAAACAGAGCGTGAGAAGCCTGAGCGGTATACTACAAAGCAGGATTAATGACTTAGTCAGCAACTTGAAATAACGTTGTATTTTTTTAGACAGATAAGCTTGAAATGGGCATAGTCTAATTGACAAACAAAAACATCTACATTTAGATTTCTTAATGAACCAGAAAGTCAGTTCTGGTTTATCAAAGCTAGCTGGCTAACTCATTGATCACACTTTGGAGTAGTAGGGCTTCCGAAGCTATCCCCAGGCTAATTGTGCAGAGCGCATAAATGCCGAGGCTCGTTGATGAACTCAATGTGCTGTACTCAGTACAGGAACATAGGCCTAATAATATCCATTTGTACACTGCAAAATGACCTGAAGTAATCCCAAACCGATATTGTATTTGACAATACCAGAATAATGACATACCTCCATTACATTGAGACACTATCACATCTCTATTTATTGGTCTGAATATTTGGGAGCAAATTTTCTTATATTTTTCTGAAATGTATATATTTTTAATATTAAAAAACTGTAGGCCAAATACAATTGCTTGCGGCCTCAATTTGGCCCACCGGTCGCCAGTTACCAACCCTTTCTGTATATATCTACTCAAACTTGATGTCTCTGCACCCTTTTTGGTCTTAGTGAACTATGAGACGTGCCTACCTTTGCTCTATGAGACAAAGCCTTATCCAGAAGCCTTTTGCGTGCTGCCAGTATGGGGTTAGTAGCTGGCGAGGGCGTGGCTCTCTTACGCATGTAGGCGCCTGTCACAGTCACAGCCGCTGCTCCTGCGGGTGGAAGACCCCTCTGTTGAGAGTTCTGAGCCAATGATGTGACACTGACAATCTGGATGTCCTTATCCTCATCCTCCTTCTTGTTCCCTTCCTCCGGTTTCTCTGTCCTGTTGCTCTGTCCTCTGCTGGCGCCTTCGCTTCCTGTCCCAGACGGCCCCTGACCCCTGACCTCAGGAGGATTGGAGCCAGGACACTGCTTGGCGAACTCTGACGCTGCAACATAGCCTGCGTGGCGTGACGCCTCCCTCAGTAGATTCCTTATTTGCTGGTCGTTCCAGCCCTCCCGGCTTCCACCATCTCCCCTCCCTGCTCCAACCCCAGGTGTGGTCTGTGGGTCTGTGGCTGCAGCACTTTCACCACCCCTCTGAACCTTCTTCCTCTGGAACTCCTTGAGGTACAGGTAAATGGCCTGGGCAGACACCCGGATGTTCTCCAGCTCCAGCACCGCCTTGATCTTGCGGAAGCTCAGACCCGCCTGCCGCAGCTCCACCACCTTGCACTTGGCAGCATCGTCCAGACGGCCCATGGTTGGTCACTCACTCCAGGCTGCTCCACTGGAAGAGCCCTTCTCCAATCGGGACTTAGACTACTACTATCTGTTGAGAGACAGAGAATTCACTACTAACTGTAGTAAATAGGGCATTTGAAATTAGACATTCAAACATAAATACATTAAGCTAGTGTAGTTAAACTGATCAGAAATCACACAGATGGCACCAATTATATCACATAATCTTATTCACATGAAACCTCACATTGATAGCTAGACTGTAATGCATAACTCTGAATAAACTCTTAGTCTGAATCGATCCTTGACCGGCTCACCCATCTACATATCCAATTGCTAACACATGAAACCTCACATTGATAGCTAGACTGACATTAAAATCAATTTAACTTGTGAAGGACAGGACACCAGGCAAAATTGACTGATTATTTTTGGCAAAATACATAAATGATTAGCTAGATTTAGTAAGCTAAATAAACATAATACATAAGCCAATAGAACATGGCTGGCAGTGTATCCTAACCTCTGCCACAGACTTCCACCTGAACTAAGCTTGGAAGCCGTAGCGTAGTCTATCTTCATTACTCCACCCGTACCAACAGTCTAGCATCAACGTTGGGACAGTGTACTGTCCATTGTCTAGCAAGTAAATATTTTAGCTAGATAGCATCAAACCTGTCCCACAATGTGAACACATAGCCTAACGGTCCTACCTTAACGTTGAAAAAAGGAAATGATTTGTTCTAAATAGATAACTAACGTGAGCTAGTTCTAGCTAAGAATATTTGATCGCGGTGTCAACTCACCTCAATACGATTCTGCACGTTTTCAGCTCATTTGAAAATGACCCACATCGTTTCCTTTAGTGTGCAAGCTAAATCGCTAGGGGAAAACATACATTTTTAACAAGTAACTATTAACTAACCTTACTGATAGAACCAGTGGTCGAGGGTTGATAGCTAGCTAAAGATTTTCGTATGAATGTTGACCAAAGAGAAAAAGTGTAAAACGTCATTTATGCGACCACGTCATCATTACGCGTCAGATTTAGCACAGCGGAACGAGTGGTTGAGCCTGCATCCGACTCGAACGAAATGTACGTATTATGGGTTTATATAACTATTTCTGTTCCATGTTATGATCTTCTCAATGTTGACCATTTTGGCATTACATTAGATACATTTTAATGCTTGAGCTACATCAACAGAGCATGGCACAACGTTGCTAATTAGCTATCGTTTCTGGCCTCGCTTGTTCTATGAATGGAGGAAGGCAATGGCGGTAGCATAAACGCAACATATAAACAGTTAGAGTTTGAAGATGAGGAACTTAATAATAATGCTGTTCTTAAGTTACATATTTTTTTCACTTACTTAGGGCACCGTCACCCACAAAGCGTAAGGAGGAGGAAAAGTCAAAGGACAGGGGAAAAGAGAAGACTGCCACAAAGGAAGGGGGGGACAAGGAGAGAGGCAGGGAGAAGGGCCACAAACGACGCAGTGCATCCACTGGGAGCAGCAGCAGGTGAGATGCCCCCAATTGCTCTTTCAGACTCTGTACAGTCTTTAACTACCTCAAACAGTGCTTTAGGACACACTAGCTAGGTCTTTTCACGCTAAGCCAAGCTGGAATGCCCTATGTTCCAAAGTGGGCCAAGAGGTTAATTTGACATGAATTTCAGATGGTACTTCCCTGTTTTACTCAATTTCCTTCGATTGTGTGCCTAATGAACACAACCCTTGTTGCTGGCCTGTTTGTGTATGTATATCTTACTACCCAGCTCCAGCAGCAGCTCTGGCTCCAGCTCTGGTTCCTCCAGCGGCTCTAGTTCCTCTGGCACCAGCCGCTCTGGGTCTTCCCGGTCCAGCTCCTCCAGCTCATCTAGTTCCTCTGGGTCACCCGACCCCGGCCGCCGCCGCCACGACAACCGTCGCCGCTCCCGTTCCGCGTGAGTACCAGCTGATACATTGTGATTGTGGTCCTAAACAGTGTCTGCTCATCGGGAAATTCCCTGGGTTCACATAGTATTTGAAATCGTCCAAATGTTTTATCTTCGTCTAGGACAATGGAACCAGTGGCACACACTGAACGTAGTTGAAATATGTCAAATACTATTTGAACCCTAGGTCTGGTTGAGAATGCCGTTTTATCATGATCAAAATGGTTCAGTTGTGGGAAAAACTACAAGTTTGTCCCGCTTTAAATAGTGTCTCTTCACTTCGTAAACTCTCATGGTTTTGTAATGACTGTCCATTGTGCTACAGGTCCAAAACACAGAAGAAGGGAGATGACAAGGAGCGAAGGAGAAGGAGCCCGAGCCCCAAGCCCACCAAAGTTCACTTAGGAAGACTGACCAGAAATGTGACCAAGGTGAGGGACTACACGACACGGCTGTTGACATGGGGCGGGGGGCGGCAGGGTAGCCTAGTGGTTAGAGCGTTGGACTAGTAACTGAAAGGTTGTAAGTTCAAGTCCCCGAGCTGACCTGTCGTTCTACCCCTGAACAGGCAGTTAACCCACTGTTCCTAGGCCGTCATTGAAAATAAGAATTTGTTCTTAACTGACTTGCCTAGTTAAATAAAGGTTAAAAAATAAAAAAATAACAGGCTGAGAGCAGCACAGTGTTAGCGGTTAGTAGCAGTTGTGTATCCTCTCATGATCTCACAATTTTGCAGGGTGCTTGGAATTGTCAATATTATTGTATTGAATTATGAACTCTTTGAAGATATCCGGGAGAAGGCAGTTCTGGAGTTAACAGAGTAACTGGCCTAGAGTGAATTCTGAAGCACCAATTGTATGTTAGGCTTACAACATGTTCTTTTACAAAATAAGCCAGGAACATTAGGGGGTTAGGTACTGTGGCTGTAAAAATACATATTATTGTTGTACAGTGGATAAATAAAGATATATGCACACACACATTACCGGTCAAAAAGTTTAGAACACCTACTAATGCATGTGTTCTTTATTTTTACAGTTTTCTACATTGTAGAATAATAGTGAAGACATCAAAACGATGAAATAACACATATGGAATCATGTAGTAACAAAAAAAGTGTTAAACAAATCAAAATATATTTGAGATTCTTCAAATAGCCACCCTTTACCTTGATGACAGCTTTGCATACGCTTGGCGTTCTCTCAACCAGCTTCACCTGGAATGCTTTTCCAACAGTCTTGAAGGAGTTCCCACATATGCTGAGCACTTGTTGGCTGCTTTTCCTTCACTCTGAGGTCGGGCTCATCCTAAACCATTTCAACTTTTTTGAGGTCGTGTGATTGTGGAGGCCAGGTCATCTGATGCAGCACTCCACTCTCCTTGGTAAAATAGCCCTTACACAGCCTGGAGGTGTGTTGGGTCATTATCCTGTTGAAAAATGAATGATAGTATCACTTAGTCCAAACCAGATGGCATGGCATATCGCTGCAGAATGCTGTGGTAGCCATGCTGGTTAAGTGTGCCTTGAATTATAAATAAATCACTGACAGTTTCACCAGCAAAGCACCATCACACCACCTCCACCATGCTTCACGGTGGGAAATACACATGCAGAGATCATCCGTTCACCCACACCGCATCTCACAAAGACACGGTGGTTGGAACCAAAATTCTCAAATTTGGACTCCAGACCAAAAGACAAATTTCCATCGGTTTAATGTCCATTGCTTGTGTTTCTTGGCCCAAGCAAGTATCTTCTTATTGGTGTCCTTTAGTAGTGGTTTCTTTGCAGCAATTTCGACCATGAAGGCCTGATTCACACAGTCTCCTCTGAACAGTTGATGTCGAGATGTCTGTTACTTGAACTCTGAAGCAGTTATTTGGGCTGCAACCTGAAGTGCAGTTAACTTTAATGAACTTATCCTCTGCAGCAGAGGTAACTCTGGGTCTTCCTTTCCTGTGGCGGTTCTCATGAGAGCCAGTTTCATCACAGTGCATGATTGTTTTTACGACTGCGCTTGAAGAAATGTTCAAAGTTCTTGAAATGTTCCGTATTGACTGACCCTCATGTCTTAACATAATGATGGACTGTTGTTTCTCTTTGCTTTTATGAGCTGTTCTTGACATAATATGGACTTGGTCTTTTACCAAATATATATATATTCTGTATATCCCCCTACCTTGTCACAACACAGCTGATTGGCTCAAACACATTAAGAAGGAAAGATATTCTGCAAATTAACTTTTAACAAGGCACACCTGTTATTTGAAGTGCATTCCAGTTGACTACTTCATGAAGCTGGTTGAGAGAATGCCATGGGTGTGCAAAGCTGTCATCAAGGGTGGCTATTTGAAGAATCTCAAATATATATCTATACATTTATTTTTGTACTTTTTTTTTTGTTATTTTTTTTTTTTTGGTTACTACATGATTCCATATGTTATTTCATAGTTTTGATGTCTTCACTATTATTCTACAATGACAAATAGTAAAAATAAATAAGAAGCCATGAATGAGTAGGTGTTCTAAAACTTTATATATTGATATTTTGGGATATTGAAAATATATTTCACAGCGGTTTAGATGGTACACTGATTCTCTACACTATAGCCTACATTGCTTGTTTTGTCACAAACTGAAATTAGTTGATCATTTTAGTATTTTAGCAACTATGTATAGCGGAGTGATTTCTACATATTGAGCCTTAAAGTAAAAGTGTACTTATTCTCTTTGAATGAGTTGTATGTCGAGACCATGCCATCAGAGATACATGTTGGAAGTCCATTTTTATCTTCTGTTGAACAGGACCACATCCAGGAGATCTTTGCCACCTACGGCAAGATCAAGATGATTGACATGCCAGTGGAGAGGCTCCACCCAAACCTGTCCCGGGGCTACGCCTATGTGGAGTTTGAGACTCCAGAGGAGGCCCAGAAGGCCCTGAAACACATGGATGGTGGTACGAGGGCATCTTGGGCATGTTCATTAGGCCACAGCGTAGTAGAATGTTTTGCAAATGAAAATGAGCAATTCTTATTGGACATGTTCAGATGGTTCCTTTTGGTTTCCGGTCGTTTTGTGCCTACTGAACACAATCTTGTAGACTGTAACAATAACAGACCTGGTACATACTTTTTTGAGCTACAAGTAATACATTCCCATTGTAGCCAATTAAACCTGGCTGTTGCACAAACAGCACGTGACTGGAGATTAGCTGTGAGGAGCTTTTTAATTTTCTCCCAGTCGATGCATGACTCACGAAGGGTAAACGCTGAAAGTGGTTTGTGCTTCGTCTGTGATGCCATCTTCCGGTGGAGCAGCTAAAAACCTACAATGACGGCGTTGTTTCATGCGAACGCTACGTCCCCAATGTATCATCTCAGTGCAGAGCCTAGCCCCTTGTACTGCTGGCTAGCCCCTTGTACTGCTGGCTAACCCCTTGTACTGCTGGCTAACCCCTTGTACTGCTGGCTAACCCCTTGTACTGCTGGCTAACCCCTTGTACTGCTGGCTAGCCCCTTGTACTGCTGGCTAACCCCTTGTACTGCTGGCTAACCCCTTGTACTGCTGGCTAACCCCTTGTACTGCTGGCTAGCCCCTTGTACTGCTGGCTAGCCCCTTGTACTGCTGGCTAGCCCTTGTACTGCTGGCTAGCCCCTTGTACTGCTGGCTAACCCCTTGTACTGCTGGCTAGCCCCTTGTACTGCTGGCTAGCCCCTTGTACTGCTGGCTAACCCCTTGTACTGCTGGCTAACCCCTTGTACTGCTGGCTAGCCCCTTGTACTGCTGGCTAACCCCTTGTACTGCTGGCTAACCCTTGTACTGCTGGCTAACCCCTTGTACTGCTGGCTAACCCCTTGTACTGCTGGCTAGCCCCTTGTACCGCTGGCTAGCCCCTTGTACCGCTGGCTAGCCCCTTGTACCGCTGGCTAACCCCTTGTGCCGCTGGCTAGCCCCTTGTGCTGCTGGCTAGCACCTTGTGCTGCTTTCTAGCCCCTTGTGCTGCTGGCTAGCCCCTTGTGCTGCTGGCTAGCCCCTTGTGCTGCTGGCTAGCCCCTTGTGCTGCTGGCTAGCCCCTTGTACTGCTGGCTAGCCCCTTGTACTGCTGGCTAACCCCTTGTACTGCTGGCTAGCCCCTTGTACTGCTGGCTAACCCCTTGTACTGCTGGCTAACCCCTTGTACTGCTGGCTAACCCCTTGTACTGCTGGCTAACCCCTTGTACTGCTGGCTAACCCCTTGTACTGCTGGCTAACCCATTGTACTGCTGGCTAGCCCCTTGTACTGCTGGCTAGCCCCTTGTACTGCTGGCTAGCCCCTTGTACTGCTGGCTAACCCCTTGTACTGCTGGCTAACCCCTTGTACTGCTGGCTAACCCCTTGTACTGCTGGCTAACCCCTTGTACTGCTGGCTAACCCCTTGTACTGCTTTGTGTCAGTCTGAAATCTCAATGTCCTGGAGTTTATATACATTTTAACAGAGATGTTTCTAGTATGATGTTGAGGTTTGTGCATCTTTCTGTTGTTCCCAGGTCAGATTGATGGTCAGGAGATCACCACCTCTGCCGTGTTGGCTCCAAGGATACGGCCTCCCCCTCGTAGACAGTCACCCCCACGCAGAATGCCCCCACCTCCCCCCATGTGGCGCCGCACCCCACCTCGCATGAGGAGAAGGTCAGTGTTGGCCCTGGTCTGATGGCCCGAGCCCTGGTGGGTCTGATGGCCCTGGTGGGTCTGATGGCCCGAGCCCTGTTGGGTCTGATGGCCCTGTTGGGTCTGATGGCCCTGTTGGGTCTGATGGCTCTAGCCCATGTTATGGTGACCTGGATGTCCTGGATTTATAGTACAATACTGGTAACAAATACTTGGTTCAATCACCAATTTCAACAGTAATTTGAATTCCCCCAATCTGACCTACTGTCCTGAGAACATTACTGTAGTGTTTAATTCTCTACTCCTAGTGCCTCTCTAGCTCCTTGTGGTGTAATATGTTGACCTGTTGATAGTTTCTTCAAATGACGCAATATATAGGTACTTTACTGACACACAAGTGATGCTTTGTTTACCTGCAGGTCTCGGTCACCAAGGAGACGGTCCCCGGTGCGCCGACGCTCCAGGTCCCCGGGGCGCAGACGTCATCGTTCCCGCTCCAGTTCCAACTCCTCACGGTAGAGGAACAACGCTATCCCCCTGCCCGCCCACCCCAACAACCCAGGGTGAATGTATTTTCCATGATTTCTTGCATCCTGTCTCTACCTTAAAATGCATTGGAGGACAAAATCGGAATGTTCCTTCTCATCCAATGTGCTTTGAGGTGGCGAGAAGAGAGGATGAAAGGAATCAAGGAAATACAATTGAGCTTGTACCTAAAACAAATTTGTCTGAAGTGAACAGTCTAGTTGTTTTGTTTGTCTCATTACGTTTTTCCAGTTTTCATTTTAAGGTTCCCAAACAGTCGTTCAGATTACTTGTTGATCGTCATGTCCTTTGTTATCCAATCAGAGCTCAGGCTTTGTTTTAGTACTAATGATTTGCTCAAGATGTGTAGCCTGTCTTTTTACCACCGTGTACTGATTTTGTACATGCTTTGAAAATAAAAAGGAAAACTTCAACCTCAAACTGTTTGTCAATTTCTGTGGCTTCTTTAAATCTATATGCCAGCCTAAGTTTATTGACTAGCTAGAGACACATTTCTATATTTCGCCATATAAGAAAAACATGCACACATTTAAAAACAGTACACTACTTGTCCTTTTATGAATAAAAAGTCTAGCATAAGTAGCTGTGTTTCTTTTGAACACTTTACACATTTTTGGATAACACTAGTGTAGGAGCAGTGTCATTTCATACAAGCGCACTTGTTTCTACAGTTCCTCGCCTCCGATCCTCAATTGCCTTTGACCTTTTTCAAAAGGAGGCGAGTAGAGGACATGAGGAAGGGAGAATATCTCATTGGGATTTTCCATCGTTAGTGTAGTAAAGTTTAAACTTCTCCAGCAGAGGGCACTATCTTCACATACGGGTGGCAGGTAGCCTAGTGGTTAGAGCGTTGGACCAGTAACAAAGGTTTCAAGATCGAATCCCTGAGCTGACATGGTAGAAATCTGTCGTTCTCCCCCTGAACAAGGCAGTTCCTAGGCCGTCATTGAAAATAATTTGACTTGCCTAGTTAAATAAAATTTAAATAAATAACAAGTGGTTTATTTTATGCCAGCTGGGTGTTCAGTCGAGCGCAGAACGGTTTCCACCATTCAACAGTCTTACTGGTATGTTTGCTCTTGTTCAGTGGGTGTGACTGGATGTGACCTGTTCGATATGGGTGTGACCTTTGGAATCTCAAAACGCACCCTCATTTGTTGACTTCTGTGATCGAAAAAGCGTTGGTTTCATGCATGTCAACATCAGAAGCCTCCTCCCTAAGTTTGTCTTACTCACTGCTCTAGCACACTCTGCTAACCCTGATGTCCTTGCCGTGTCTGAATCCTGGCTCAGGAAGGCCACCAAAAATTCAGAGATTTCCATACCCAACTATAACATCTTCCGTCAAGATAGAACTGCCAAAGGGGGAGGAGTTGCAGTCTACTGCAGAGATAGCCTGCAAAGTAATGTCATACTTTCCAGGTCCATACCCAAACAGTTCGAACTACTAATTTTGAAAATTACTCTCTCCAGAAATAAGTATCTCACTGTTGCCGCCTGCTACCGACCCCCCCTCAGTTCCCAGCTGTGCCCTGGACACCATTTGTGAATTGATCGCCCCCCATCTAGCTTCAGAGTTTGTTCTGTTAGGTGACCTAAACTGGGATATGCTTAACACCCCGGCAGTCCTACAATCTAAGCTAGATGCCCTCAATCTCACTCAAATCATCAAGGAACCCACCAGGTACAACCCTAACTCTGTAAACAAGGGCACCCTCATAGACGTCATCCTGACCAACTGGCCCTCCAAATACACCTCCGCTGTCTTCAACCAGGATCTCAGCGATCACTGCCTCATTGCCTGTATCCGCTACGGGTCCGCAGTCAAACGACCACCCCTCATCACTGTCAAACGCTCCCTAAAACACTTCTGTGAGCAGGCCTTTCTAAACGACCTGGCCCGGGTATCCTGGAAGGACATTGACCTCATCCCGTCAGTTGAGGATGCCTGGTCTTTCTTTAAAAGTAACTTCCTCACCATTTTAGATAAGCATGCTCCGTTCAAAAAATGCAGAACTATGAACAGATATAGCCCCTGGTTCACTCCAGACCTGACTGCCCTCGACCAGCACAAAAACATCCTGTGGCGGACTGCAATAACATCGAATAGTCCCCGCGATATGCAACTGTTCAGGGAAGTCAGGAACCAATACACGCAGTCAGTCAGGAAAGCTAAGGCCAACTTCTTCAGGCAGAAGTTTGCATCCTGTAGCTCCAACTCCAAAAAGTTCTGGGACACTGTGAAGTCCATGGAGAACAAGAGCACCTCCTCCCAGCTGCCCACTGCACTGAGGCTAGGTAACACGGTCACCACCGATAAATCCATGATTATCGAAAACTTCAACAAGCATTTCTCAATGGTTGGCCATGCCTTCCGCCTGGCTACTCCAACCTCGGCCAAGAGCTGCAAAACCTGGACCCGTACAAATCAGCTGGGCTTGACAATCTGGACCCTCTATTCCTGAAACTATCCGCCGCCATTGTCGCAACCCCTATTACCAGCCTGTTCAACCTCTCTTTCATATCGTCTGAGATCCCCAAGGATTGGAAAGCTGCCGCAGTCATCCCCCTCTTCAAAGGGGGCGACACCCTGGACCCAAACTGTTACAGACCTATATCCATCCTGCCCTGCCTATCTAAGGTCTTCGAAAGCCAAGTCAACAAACAGGTCACTGACCATCTCAAATCCCACCGTACCTTCTCCGCTGTGCAATCTGGTTTCCGAGCAGGTCACGGGTGTACCTCAGCCACGCTCAAGGTACTAAACGATATCATAACCGCCATCGATAAAAGACAGTACTGTGCAGCCGTCTTCATAGACCTTGCCAAGGCTTTCGACTCTGTCAATCACCGTATTCTTATCGGCAGACTCAGTAGCCTCGGTTTTTCGGATGACTGCCTTGCCTGGTTCACCAATTACTTTGCAGACAGAGTTCAGTGTGTCAAATTGGAGGGCATGCTGTCCGGTCCTCTGGCAGTCTCTATGGGGGTGCCACAGGGTTCAATTCTCGGGCCGACTCTTTTCTCTGTATATATCAATGATGTTGCTCATGCTGCGGGTGATTCCCTGATCCACCTCTACGCAGACGACACCATTCTATATACTTCCGGCCCGTCCTTGGACACTGTGCTATCTAACCTCCAAACGAGCTTCAATGCCATACAACACTCCTTCCGTGGCCTCCAACTGCTCTTAAACGTTAGTAAAACCAAATGCATGCTTTTCAACCGTTCGCTGCCTGCACCCGCACGCCTGACCAGCATCACCACCCTGGATGGTTCCGACCTTGAATATGTGGACATCTATAAGTACCTAGGTGTCTGGCTAGACTGTAAACTCTCCTTCCAGACCCATATCAAACATCTCCAATCGAAAATCAAATCAAGAGTCGGCTTTCTATTCCGCAACAAAGCCTCCTTCCTCATGCCGCCAAACTTACCCTAGTAAAACTGACTATCCTACCGATCCTCGACTTCGGCGATGTCATCTACAAAATTGCTTCCAACACTCTACTCAGCAAACTGGATGCAGTCTATCACAGTGCCATCCGTTTTGTCACTAAAGCACCTTATACCACCCACCACTGCGACTTGTATGCTCTAGTCGGCTGGCCCTCGCTACATATTCGTCGCCAGACCCACTGGCTCCAGGTCATCTACAAGTCCATGCTAGGTACAGCTCCGCCTTATCTCAGTTCACTGGTCACGATGGCAACACCCATCCGTAGCACGCGCTCCAGAAGGTGTATCTCACTGATCATCCCTAAAGCCAACACCTCATTTGGCCGCCTTTCGTTCCAGTTCTCTGCTGCCTGTGACTGGAACGAATTGCAAAAATCGCTGAAGTTGGAGACTTTTATCTCCCTCACCAACTTCAAACATCTGCTATCTGAGCAGCTAACCGATCGCTGCAGCTGTACATAGTCTATTGGTAAATAGCCCACCCATTTTCACCTTCCTCATCCCCATACTGTTTTTATTTATTTACTTTTCTGCTCTTTTGCACACCAATATCTCTACCTGTACATAACCATCTGATCATTTATCACTCCAGTGTTAATCTGCATAATTGTAATTATTCGCCTACCTTCTCATGCCTTTTGCACACAATGTATATAGACTCCCCCTTTTTCTACTGTGTTATTGACTTGTTAATTGTTTACTCCATGTGTAACTCTGTGTTGTCTGTTCACACTGCTATGCTTTATCTTGGCCAGGTCGCAGTTGCAAATGAGAACTTGTTCTCAACTAGCCTACCTGGTTAAATAAAAGTGAAAAAAAATAAAAATAAACATTAAGCTGTCCCAAACTGTTACGGCCTACATAAAGCTGTCCCAAACTGTTAGGGCCTACATTAAGCTGTCCCAAACTGTTAGGGCCTACATAAAGCTGTCCCAAACTGTTAGGGCCTACATTAAGCTGTCCCAAACTGTTAGGGCCTACATTAAGCTGTCCCAAACTGTTAAGGCCTACATTAAGCTGTCCCAAATTGTTATGGCCTAGATTAAGCTGTCCCAAACTGTTAGGGCCTACATAAAGCTGTCCCAACAGCAGAGCTTTCTTTTTCAGCACCATGGAGTGAATCCTTACCACCGCTACACCTGGCCATCAGCGAAACCTTTCACCCTCAGAACTTAGCCTACTGTTCTGACTTGGTGGTGCACAGGTAGCCTAGGACACGTCGACAGATCTTCCACCAGCCTTCCAAGACCCCCACCCCCACAATTCTCCAAGAACTACCCCTTAACCATCCAATACCCCGCCCCCCCGACAATCCCACCACCGAGAATTTAAAAAATAATAATAATAATAATTCCATTCCCCACCCTCAAGACCTTTCCTCAATGCACCAACAACCAACAGTATGGACAAAAGAGAGAAAACATCAAGGACAACAAACATCATAACAGCAAGGCAAACTGAATATGTTTAAGTTTTGTATGTCAATATTTCCATGTGTGTGTGTCCATGTATGTGTGCATTTGAATGAGAGTGTGTATATTGCATGTGTACAAACACCTGCATAGCATCAGCCTCAGGCATGCCTGTATTATCTGTAACCACTGCCCCTCAGTGTCATTCAAACATACTTTTTGTTATGTTTGATTTTCACCTTATTTTTAAAAACTTTGATTTTGTCATGTTGTTTATTGTGCTGACAGTTTCTGTTACTGACAAGGCTGCTATTACAGGGTTTAGCAACAGGATGTGAAGCTGCTCTGAGGTTTCGTTTCTGCAACAGACTGGACAGAACATGATGGTGTTGCCAATCATTATTGTTGTGCTGCAGAGTGCTGACCACAGAAGACATAAACACCTAGGATTTGTAACCACCCTATGGTTGAGGCATCTCAGAAAATCAAGGTATAACACCAACAATTATTCTGTCAAGACTAACTATATTACATTAACTGATGGCATATTGGATGCAACAATATAACATTTACAACATCAATGTGATAAGCTCAACTGTTTCAATCTTCTCACTTGTTTGTGTTAATATAATATATCCTCTTATAACCATATCAACCTGATGTTAATAATGTCTCTTTTTTGTTCCACATTGCTCAATAACTATTAGGTATTTTTTTAACCTTTATTTTACGAGGCAAGTCAGTTAAGAACCAAAAAAAAAATTTTTTTGAACTTTTTTCCTGTGGACTGTTGTTCCTGTCCCGTCCAAAACTTGACTCTAGAAACTCACTCCATTCCTGCCAGAATCTCACGGAACCCACAAGATCCGCGGGAGTCCTGTTCCCGTGTCAACCTCTACTCCATAGCCTCACAACCTGTCTAATGAATGCTGTTCCCGTGTCAACCTCTCCTCCATAGCCTCACAACCTGTCTAATGAATGCTGTTCCCGATGGCTTTAAGCTTCCATATATTCTGTTGGTCTCCTGAAAAGTGGTATTGTAAAGTGGATTAAAGTTCATGTACAGTAAATAATGATATGTTTTCAAGCAGCCCTACCCATTTTCCCTGCATGCCAGGAAAATTTAAGCTAAATTAAAAAATTAAGCAAGTTAAGTTAACAACTAAACTTTAATACAATATTTTGAAAAACAGCTTAACACAAATTAAAGTCTCTAGAAATCTTTTTCATTTATATATATATATATACACACACACAGTGGGGAGAACAAGTATTTGATACTTTTATTTATTTCACCTTTATTTAACCAGGTAGGCAAGTTGAGAACAAGTTCTCATTTACAATTGCGACCTGGCCAAGATAAAGCAAAGCAGTTCGACACATACAACGACACAGAGTTACACATGGAGTAAAACAAACATACAGTCAATAATACAGTATAAACAAGTCTATATACGATGTGAGCAAATGAGGTGAGATAAGGGAGGTAAAGGCAAAAAAAGGCCATGGTGGCAAAGTAAATACAATATAGCAAGTAAAACACTGGAATGGTAGATTTGCAATGGAAGAATGTGCAAAGTAGAAATAAAAATAATGGGGTGCAAAGGAACAAAATAAATAAATTAATTAAATACAGTAGGGAAAGAGGTAGTTGTTTGGGCTAAATTATAGGTGGGCTATGTACAGGTGCAGTAATCTGTGAGCTGCTCTGACAGTTGGTGCTTAAAGCTAGTGAGGGAGATAAGTGTTTCCAGTTTCAGTGCTTTTTGTAGTTCATTCCAGTCATTGGCAGCAGAGAACTGGAAGGAGAGGTGGCCAAAGAAAGAATTGGTTTTGGGGGTGACTAGAGAGATATACCTGCTGGAGCGTGTGCTACAAGTGGGAGATGCTATGGTGACCAGCGAGCTGAGATAAGGGGGGGACTTTACCTAGCAGGGTCTTGTAGATGACATGGAGCCAGTGGGTTTGGTGACGAGTATGAAGCGAGGGCCAGCCAACGAGAGCGTACAGGTCGCAATGGTGGGTAGTATATGGGGCTTTGGTGACAAAACGGATTGCACTGTGATAGACTGCATCCAATTTGTTGAGTAGGGTATTGGAGGCTATTTTGTAAATGACATCGCCAAAGTCAAGGATTGGTAGGATGGTCAGTTCTACAAGGGTATGTTTGGCAGCATGAGTGAAGGATGCTTTGTTGCGAAATAGGAAGCCAATTCTAGATTTAACTTTGGATTGGAGATATTTGATATGGGTCTGGAAGGAGAGTTTACAGTCTAACCAGACACCTAAGTATTTGTAGTTGTCCACGTATTCTAAATCAGAGCCGTCCAGAGTAGTGATGTTGGACAGGCGGGCAGGTGCGGGTAGCGATCGGTTGAAGAGCATGCATTTAGTTTTACTTGTATTTAAGAGCAATTGGAGGCCACGGAAGGAGAGTTGTATGGCATTGAAGCTTGCCTGGAGGGTGGTTAACACAGTGTCCAAAGAAGGGCCAGAAGTATACAGAATACACTGCCGGTTTTGCAGGTTTTCCTACTTACAAAGCATGTAGAGGTCTGTAATTTTTATCATAAGTACACTTCAACTGTGAGAGGCGGAATCTAAAACAAAAATCCAGAAAATCACGTATGTTTTTAAGTAATTAATTTGCATTTTATTGCCTGACATAAGTATTTGGTCACCTACTCACCAGTAAGAATTCCGGCTCTCACAGACCTGTTCGTTTTTCTTTAACCTCTTAAGTCGACCCGACGCGCATGCGTCCCATCTAGCCATTTGGAAATGCAAATGCACTATGCTAAATGCTAATAGCACTCGTTAAAACTCAAACGTTCATTAAAACACACATGCAGGGTACTGAATTAAAGCTACACTCGTTGTGAATCCAGCCAACAAGTCAGATTCTTAAAATGCTTTTCGGCGAAAGCATGAGAAGCTATTATCTGATAGCATGCAACACCCCGAAATACCTGAAGGGGACGTAAACAAAATAATTAGCATAGCCGGCGCTACACAAAACGCAGAAATAAAATATAAAACATTCATTACCATTACCTTTGACGATCTACTTTGTTGGCACTCCTAGATGTCCCATAAACATCACTATTGGGTCTTTTTTTCGATTAAATCGGTCTTTATATACCCTAAATATCGATCTATGAAAAGTGCAAGACTCCCCTTTTTTTCTACTGTGTTATTGACTTGTGTAACTCCATGTGTAACTCTGTGTTGTCTGTTCACACTGCTATGCTTTATCTTGGCCAGGTCGCAGTTGCAAATGAGAACTTGTTCTCAACTAGCCTACCTGGTTAAATAAAGGTGAAATAAATAAAATTAAAATAAAGTGTGTGATGCAGGAAAAAAGACCGTTTTAAAACGCAACGTCATTTTTTTAAATTAAAAAAGTCAACGATAAACTTTCACAAAACACTTCGAAATACTTTTGTAATCCAACTTTAGGTATTAGTAAACGTTAATAATCTATCAAATTGATCACGGGGCGATGTGTATTCAATAGCTCCACGTCTTGAAATCATGTTCGGAAATTTCTCATCCGGAAGGAATGGGCTCTCTCTCACTCGTTTGACCAAGAAACAAAGGCCAGGCAATTGACAAGACTGGCGACATCATGTGGAAGCTGTAGGACTTGCAATCTCAGCCCCATATAATTTGGTTTCCCATAAACAATACATGCAAGTGGCGCATTGATACTTTTTCCAGTTTTCAGTGATCAGTTTTTCTTGCGCTTAACCAGTTTTAGAAACGTCAGAGTGTTTTCTATCCACACATACTAATCATATGCATATACTATATTCCTGGCATGAGTAGCAGGATGCTGAAATGTTGCGCAATTTTTAACAGAATGTTCGAAAAAGTAGGGGGTAGACTTAACAGGTTTTAAGAAGCCCTCCTGTTCTCTACTCATTACCTGTATTAACTGCACCTGTTTGAACTCGATACCTGTATAAAAGACACCTGTCCACACACTCAATCAGGTGTCCTGTCCAGACTCCAACCTCTCCACAATAGCCAAGACCAGATAGCTGTGTAATGACATCTGGGATAAAATTGTAGACCTGCACAAGGCTGGGATGGGCTACAGGACAATAGGCAAGCAGCTTGGTGAGAAGGCAACAACTGTTGGCGCAATTATTAGAAAATGGAAGAAGTTCAAGATGATGGTCAATCACCCTCGGTCTGGGGCTCCATGCAAGATCTCACCTCGTGGGGCATCAATGATCATGAGGAAGGTGAGGGATCAGCCCAAAACTACACGGCAGGACCTGGTCAATGACCTGACGAGAGTTGGGCCCACAGTCTCAAAGAAAACCATTAGTAACACACCAAGCCGTCATGGATTAACTATCCTGCAGCGCACGCAAGGTCCCCCTGCTCAAGCCAGCGCATGTCCAGGCCCGTCTGAAGTTTGCCAATGACCATCTGAATGATCCAGAGGAGGAATGGGAGACAGTCATGTGGTCTGATGAGACAAAAATAGAGCTTTTTGGTCTAAACTCCACTCGCTGTGTTTGGAGGAAGAAGAAGGAGGATGAGAAGGAAGAAGAAGGATGAGTACAACCCCAAGAACACCATCCCAACTGTGAAGCATTAGTTGGGAATGCTTTTCTGCAAAGGGAACAGGACGACTGCACCGTATTGAGGGGAGGATGGATCGGCAGTGTATCAAATACTTGTTCTCCCCACAGTATATATATATATATATATATATATACAGTGCCTTGCGAAAGTATTCGGCCCCCTTGAACTTTGCGTCCTTTTGCCACATTTCAGGCTTCAAACAAAGATATAAACCTGTATTTTTTTGTGAAGAATCAACAACAAGTGGGACACAATCATGAAGTGGAACGACATTTATTGGATATTTCAAACTTTTTTAACAAATCAAAAACTGAAAAATTGGGCGTGCAAAATTATTCAGCCCCCTTAAGTTAATACTTTGTAGCGCCAACTTTTGCTGCGATTACAGCTGTAAGTCGCTTGGGGTATGTCTCTATCAGTTTTGCACATCGAGAGACTGACATTTTTTCCCATTCCTCCTTGCAAAACAGCTCGAGCTCAGTGAGGTTGGATGGAGAGCATTTGTGAACAGCAGTTTTCAGTTCTTTCCACAGATTCTCGATTGGATTCAGGTCTGGACTTTGACTTGGTCATTCTAACACCTGGATATGTTTATTTTTGAACCATTCCATTGTAGATTTTGCTTTATGTTTTGGATCATTGTCTTGTTGGAAGACAAATCTCCGTCCCAGTCTCAGGTCTTTTGCAGACTCCATCAGGTTTTCTTCCAGAATGGTCCTGTATTTGGCTCCATCCATCTTCCCATCAATTTGAACCATCTTCCCTGTCCCTGCTGAAGAAAAGCAGGCCCAAACCATGATGCTGCCACCACCATGTTTGACAGTGGGTATGGTGTGTTCAGGGTGATGAGCTGTGTTGCTTTAACGCCAAACATAACGTTTTGCATTGTTGCCAAAAAGTTCAATTTTGGTTTCATCTGACCAGAGCACCTTCTTCCACATGTTTGGTGTGTCTCCCAGGTGGCTTGTGGCAAACTTTAAACGACACTTTTTGTGGATATCTTTAAGAAATGGCTTTCTTCTTGCCACTCTTCCATAAAGGCCAGATTTGTGCAATATACGACTGATTGTTGTCCTATGGACAGAGTCTCCCACCTCAGCTGTAGATCTCTGCAGTTCATCCAGAGTGATCATGGGCCTCTTGGCTGCATCTCTGATCAGTCTTCTCCTTGTATGAGCTGAAAGTTTAGAGGGACGGCCAGGTCTTGGTAGATTTGCAGTGGTCTGATACTCCTTCCATTTCAATATTACCGCTTGCACAGTGCTCCTTGGGATGTTGAAAGCTTGGGAAATCCTTTTGTATCCAAACCCGGCTTTAAACTTCTTCACAACAGTATTTCGGACCTGCCTGGTGTGTTCCTTGTTCTTCATGATGCTCTCTGCGCTTTTAACGGACCTCTGAGACTATCACAGTGCAGGTGCATTTATACAGAGACTTGATTACACACAGGTGGATTGTATTTATCATCATTAGTCATTTAGGTCAACATTGGATCATTCAGAGATCCTCACTGAACTTCTGGAGAGAGTTTGCTGCACTGAAAGTAAAGGGGCTGAATAATTTTGCACGCCCAATTTTTCAGTTTGAAATATCCAATAAATGTCGTTCCACTTCATGATTGTGTCCCACTTGTTGTTGATTCTTCACAAAAAAATACAGTTTTATATCTTTATGTTTGAAGCCTGAAATGTGGCAAAAGGTCGCAAAGTTCAAGGGGGCCGAATACTTTCGCAAGGCACTGTATATATATATATTATATAAATATTTATTTATTTTATTACATTTTACCCCTTTTTCGTGATATCCAATTGGTAGTTACAGTCTTGTCCCATCGTTGCAACTCCCGTACGGACACGGGAGAGGCGAAGGTCAACAGCCATGCGTCCTCCGAAACTCGACCCTGCCAAGACACACTGCTTCTTGACACACTGCTTGCTTAACCCGGAAGCCAGCTGCACCAATGTGTTGGAGGAATCACTGTACAACTGGCGACCGAAGTCAGCGTGCATGCCCCCGGCCCGCCACAAGAAGTTGCTAGAGTGCGAAGGACATCCGGCCAGCCAAACCCTCCCCTAACCCAGATAACGCTGGACCAAGTGTGAGCTTCCTCATGGGTCTGCCAATTGCGGCCGGCTGCAACACAGCCTGGGATCAAACTGTAGTGATCAGACTGCAGTGACGCCTCAAGCACTGTAATACAGTGCCTTACACCGCTGCATCAGTCGGGAGGACACAGTGTAAATTCTACTGCACAATCACATTTGGCCTTTTGACAAGTTATTGTCTTATTAAGTTTGTACAGCAAAGTGTGATTTTAACTCTGGAAATAAATCTGCATGTCAACTACTACAGTTCTGTTATGAGAATTATGTTTTCAAGGTTCATAACCCAATTCAATTATACTACTCAGTCTACGACCTAGAATTTGTAAGATACTGGTCGAATGAAACAGACGGAGGCCCAGATAAAATAGTAAACAATGTTTATTTACGAGAGCGCTGGTTAGTTGGAAAAAAACATTCATTTTATACTGGCTTCTTACGCACATACTTTCACACACAAACATTAGGTCTCCTACGCACATACTGTCCCACTACCCAGACGACAAAGATTAGGGAGACCTTGGGACCTTGAGACGTACTCCCTGTCCTTTCCCAAATCTCTTGTCTTATAATTTTACTGACTAACAATTTTATACAATGATATGGCTTCAGGGTGGAATATTCTAGTCATTCATTTAAACCTATAAATTCCATCAACAAGTTCCAGAAGCCTAAAGGGATAGTTTAGTGAAATACATTTTTTGATAGTTGTTTCCTTGCCCTGAAAGCAATATTTGGGTTTGAAGTCTGACTGCAATCCACAATTTGGTTTCATTCAACTAGCCAATGCAAACAAATAGCAGTTAGCACTACTTTCAAGTCAGCCTCTCATGTTTACCAAAATGTCATGCCAAAATCGTTGCAAAATAATTTAAAAACAAGTCATTGAGTTAAAATCAATTTAGGAGATGATTTGGACATGGAATTTTAAACTGAATTCTAAATGGACTTTTATTGGTTTTTGGCCCCAAAATGCTTATAAGCATTTATTGGAATTGGCCAGTTTTAATCACAATGAGTGTGGATTGCAGTCACCCCTTGTCCATAGACTTCTTTTAAAATGAGGAAACAAATATCTAAATGTGTAATTTGCTGAAGTAACTATTTTAATAATATCTACAAATATCTCAAAATGCACTCCTTTTGAAAACCTTAGCAAATATACAGTGCAATTGGAAAGTATTCAGACCCCTTGACTTTTTCCATATTTTGTTACGTTACAACTTTATTCTAAAATGGATGAAATAATTTCCCCCCTAATCAATCAACATACAATACCCCATAATGACAAACCAAAAACAGGTTTTTAGAAAGGTTTGCAAAAAAAAATGAAATATCACATTTACATAAGTATTCAGACCCTTTACTCAGTACTTTGTTGAAGCACCTTTGGCAGTGATTACAGCCTCAAGTCTTCTTGTGTGTGGTGCTACAAGCTTGGCACACCTGTATTTGGGGAGTTTCTCCCATTCTTCTCTGCAGATCCTTTCAAGCTCTGTCAGATTGGATGGGGACCGTCACTGCACAGCTATTTCCATATCTCTCCAAAGATGTTTGATTGGGTTCAAGTCCTGGCTCTGGCTGGGCTACTCAAGGACATTCAGAGACTTGTCCAGAAGCCACTCCTACGCTGTCTTGGCTGTGTTCTTAGGGTCGTTGTTCTGTTGGAAGGTGAACCCATCGCCCCAGTCTGAGGTCCTGAGCGCTCTGGAGAGGGTTTTCATCAAGGATCACTCTATACTTTGCTCCATTAATCTTTCCCTCGATCTGGACTAGTCTCAGAGTCCCTGCCACTGAAAGACATCCCCACAGCATGATGCTATCACCACCATGCTTCACCGTAGGGATGGTGCCAGGTTTCCTCCAGAAGTGACGCTTGGCAGTCAGGCCAAAGAGTCCAATATTGGTTTCATCAGACCAGAGAATCTTGTTTCTCATGGTCGGAGAGTCCTTTATGTGCCTTTTGGCAAATTCCAAGTGGACTGTCATGTACTGTTTACTGGGGAGTGGCTTGCGTCTAGCCACTCTACCATATAAAGGCCTGATTGGTACAGTGCTGCAGAGATGGTTGTCCTTCTGGAAGGTACTCCCATCTCAACAGAGGAACTCTGGAGCTCTGTCAGAGTGACCATCGGGTTCTTGGTCACCTCCCTGACCAAGGCCCTTCTCCCCCGATTGCTCAGTTTGGCCGGGTAGCCAGCTCTAGGAAGAGTCTTGGTGGTTCCAAACTTCTACCATTTAAGAATGATGGAAGTTATTGGGGACCATCATTGCTGCAGAAATTGTTTGATACCCTTCCCCAGATCTTTGCCTCGATACAATCCGACACAATGTTACTCTGACATGCACTGTCAACTGTGGAACCTTATATAGAAAGGTGTGTGCCTTTCCAAATCATCTCCAAATCAATTGAATATCACAGATGGACTCCAATCAAGTTGTAGAAACATAAAGGATGATCAATGGAAACAGGATGCACATGAGCTCAATTTTGTGTCTCATAGCAAAGGGTCTGAATACTTATGTAAATAAGGTGTCTGCTTTTTATTTTGAATAAATGTGCAAAAATTTCCAAAACATTTTTTTACTTTGTCATTATGGGGTATTGTGTGTAGAATGATGAGGAAAATGTTTAATGTAATCCATTTTAGAATAAGGCTGTAACGTAACACATTGTGGAGAAAGTGAAGGGGTTTGAATACTTTCTCAATGCATGGTATATAACAATTTTTCTGTATCATAATTGATCACAATTGCACTAAGTAACCTCAAACTTTGCCTCTTTCTGGGCATTATACTCAAACTACAAAAACATAAAACATGTTTATACTGAAGTCCAGACTCATTTTGCCATGAAATCCATAAACCTGTGCAGAGATAATACTGTACAAGTGGTCAAACAGCAAAACAAAAAGTGCAGTTTGTGATCTGTGTTCATCACAAGACATGGTCGAGACCCACCATTGGCATTTGACATGTGAGATTTCTTGATGGTTTCAAATCAAATCAAATCCCTTACACATGAACGCTCACTCATTCGGGAACAATTGCAATCAATATATATATTTACGCTCAGTGTGTCGTCTTGATCGCTGGTGAAAAGTTAATTTATTTTGTAGGATTGTCCGTCTCTCTCTCCCTCTCTCTCTGTCTTGGTTAGAGGGGATAGTTCAAAGTGACATTCGTTATAGAATAGTGGTTTCGGCGGTGTGTCGTTCTTCGCGTTCACTGATGCCGAATTCCTAGCTGCAGACTAGTAATTAGTATCAAAGACTTGTTCTTATTCTGTCGGTATCGATAGTCCAAGAGTTTTAACCACGTGGTATGGTTAAACGATTCAGAAATGGTCTACAACCTTTAGTCCCCCTCCTAATGGAGAAAAACATGGTCTACTGATAATTTCTCAAAGTGGGGTTTTATTCAGAATGGCAGACAAGGGCTGTCCCAGGATGTCTGACCCTAACTGGGCTCAGGGGCGGTCCTCTGATTTAGTTCAAATCAAAAGGGAATTGTATTTTTCTTCATTAAAACCTGTTAAAACCTCTTGGGGATAGGGCTGAATACTGCCCCCTTTGGAGGAATTGCGTGCCCATAGTAAACAGAAAAAAATCTGTCCAAAATTGCTAATATATGCATATAATTATTATTGAATAGAAAACACTCTAAAGCTTCTAAAACCATTCAAATTATGTCTGTATGTAAAGCAGAACTCTCAGGGCAGCCATTCTCCCAAACTCTCTCTTGTCATCAGAAAAGTTGGGCCAACTTTGACGTCATCGCCCCCACCCTTCCCAACCAGCTACGGATCTGGGAACAGTTTCTATCTCTTCAGCGCGATGTCTCCTTTCAATGGGGCGTTTCATTGTGAGAATCGCGCGCTCCCTCGACTTTTGGCGGGCTGAAACCTTCGGGTCACGCGAAAATACATGTACTTTCATGCGCGCGTCGGGTCCGGAGCTCTCTTTCTTTCAGGATTGACCAAACGATGTCGGTTTGTCTGTTCGAGCTAAGAATTGTTTAGCACGTTTAGAACATGCTAAAGCTTGATTCTGCACTTAGTTTGACCAGTTTAGTCGACATATAATATGTAATTTTGAAGTTTTGATGCGCATCCACTAGAATTTTGGCTGCATTTCAGACGGTTTTTGTCGCGTTTGATAGCCCAAAGACACAGACTTGAAAACCAAACGCAGTTTTTGGTAAGTATGACTCCTTCCACGGCTTCTGATCGAAGATCATCAAAGGTAAGGGAATATTTATGTCGTAATTTTTGTGTTTCTGTGGACTCTAACATAGAGGAGACATAATGCTAATGTGTGAGCGCCGTCTCATATTATAGCCTAGTGAACGAATTCTGTAACGTTAAAAATAAATGTAACACAGCGGTTGCATTAAGAAGAAGTGTATCTTTCTATCTATATGTAGAACATGTATATTTAGTCAAAGTTTATGATGTGTATTGCTTGTTATCTGACGTTATCTGATGGAGCTATCATCATTTCTCCGGACATTTGAGTAGCATTTTTTCAACATGGCGTCATTGTAAACAGAGATTTATGGATATAAATGGCATATTATTGAAAAAAACATAAATGTACTGTGTAACATGTCCTATTACTGTCATCTGATGAAGATTTTCAAAAGGTTAGTGAATTATTTTTCTTTTAACTAGTTGCTCCTACCCTCTACTTTTTTGAACATTTTGTTAAAAATCGCGCAACATTTCAGCGCCCTGCTACTCATGCCAGGAATATAGTACGTTCATATGGTTAGAATGTGTGTATAGGAAACCCTCGGACGTTTTTAAAACTGGTTAAATCACGACTGTGGCTATTACATAACGTGCGTTACATCGGAAAGCGCAGGAAAACCTGATCACAGAAAATGGAAATAAATATCCTTGCGCCACTTCCAGCAATTGTTAACAGTGAGCCGAATTAGATAAGACCGAGCATTCAACTCCCACAGCATCCCCATGCAGTCGAGTATCTTGTGAATTTAATCCTCTTTGATTCTTGGTTGAACCGGTCTCCGCCCAGATCATTCCGGAAGAGCTCTCTCCTGAAATTTTTTCCAAGACGACAGCAAATGAATGTACATCGCCTACGGATGATTTTTATCGCTTATTAACGTTTACTAATACCTAAAGTAGCATTACAAACGTATTTCGAAGTGTTTTGTGAAAGTTTATCGTCTACTTTTTGAATTTTAAAAAATGACGTTACGTTGTGAAATCGCTGTTTTTTTCGTTTATCACACAGTCTACATATAACGATATCTTGGCTTTATATGGCCCGATTTAATCGAAATAAAGACCCAATAGTGTTTATGGGACATCTAGGAGTGCCAACAAAGAAGATGGTGAAAGGTAATGACTGTTTTCTATTTTATTGTGCGGTTTGTGTAACGCCGAAATGCTAATTATTTTGTTTACGTCCCCTGCTGTGCTTTTCTGTTGTAGTGTATTGGTGCATGCTATCAGATAATAGCTTCTCATGCTGTCGCCGAAAAGCATTTTAAAAATCTGACTTGTTGCCTGGATTCACAACGAGTGTAGCTTTAATTTGATACCCTGCATGTGTATTTTAATGAACTTTTGAGTTTTAACTAATACTATTAGCATTTAGCGTAGCGCATTTGCATTTCCAGAGCTCTAGTTGGGACGCAAGCGTCCCAGGTAGAGGTAAGAGGTTAATCCTGCGTTTGTTGATTGCATTTTTTGGCTATTCAAATGAGCTGTGTCTTTGGTGGTGGTTTGACATAAATATGTGCTATGTTTTCGCCGTAAAACATTTTAGAAATCTGACTTGCTGGCTAGATGAACAAGGTGTTTATCTTTCATTTGAGCTATTGGACTTGTTAATGTGTGGAGGTTAAATATTTCTAAGAATATTTTTGCGTTCCATGCGCCACGTTCCAGCTGAACGTGGGAGGGTTCGTTCCCAAATGGGAACCACTCCCGTTAACAGGTTTAAACAGTCCACAATCATATGACACCATTATTCAAACAGTATCATCTTCACTTATTCATCTTATACAACAATTAGATGTAAACCTCATATCTGTGCATTGGCACACCCCACCGGTTATATCCTTCCTGTTTGGCCCTGCCCGGGGGTGTCCTCGGATGGGGCCACAGTGTCTCCTGACCCCTCCTGTCTCAGCCTCCAGTATTTATGCTGCAGTAGTTTATGTGTCGGGGGGCTGGGGTCAGTTTGTTATATCTGGAGTACTTCTCCTGTCCAATTTGGTGTCCTGTGTGAATCTAAGTGTGCGTTCTCTAATTCTCTCCTTCTCTCTCTCTTTCTCTCTCTCGGAGGACCTGAGCCCTAGGACCATGCCCCAGGACTACCTGACATGATGACTCCTTGCTGTCCCCAGTCCACCTGGCCGTGCTGCTGCTCCAGTTTCAACTGTTCTGCCTTATTATTATTCGACCATGCTGGTCATTTATGAACATTTGAACATCTTGGCCATGTTCTGTTATAATCTCTACCCGGCACAGCCAGAAGAGGACTGGCCACCCCACATAGCCTGGTTCCTCTCTAGGTTTCTTCCTAGGTTTTGGCCTTTCTAGGGAGTTTTTCCTAACCACCGTGCTTCTACACCTGCATTGCTTGCTGTTTGGGGTTTTAGGCTGGGTTTCTGTACAGCACTTTGAGATATCAGCTGATGTACGAAGGGCTATATAAATACATTTGATTTGATTTGATATCTGAGGCTATTATATAAACAGCGTTATGGTAATGTGGCCACACCGTCTCTCTTGAGCTGTTGTGACAAACGCACCAGTTCGTAGCTGGATTCTTCACCAATCTTTTACACTTTCTCTGGAACATGAAATTTGTTCGTACCTCACGTTCTGTGAGGTGGAAGGATTTCCTTTGTCTCCATGAAAACTACTCTCTATAACTGTGTGTCGATGAGGCAGGGAATTTACGGGGAAATTCCTTGGGAATTTACGACCTTACTCTGCCCACAGCAGTCTGGTTGTAGAAGCAGAGAGCGGGGATGGTGCTCGCTGTACTCAAAGAGGGCAACATCATGACACTACTCTCACCACCTGGGAGCGGCCCATCAGGAAGTCCAGTACCCAGTTACACAGGGCGGGGTCGAGACCCAGGGTCGATGACGAGTTTGGAGGGTACTATGGTGTTAAATGCTGAGCTGTAGTCGATGAACAGCATTCTGACATAGGTATTCCTCTTGTCCAGATGGGTTAGGGCAGTGTGCAGTGCGGTTGCGATTGCGTCGTCTGTGAACCTATTCGGGCGGTAAGCAAATTGGAGTGGGTCTAGGGCAGGGGTGTCAAAGTCAAATGGACGGAGGGCCAAATAAAAAAATCAGCTACAAGACGAGGGCCGGACTGTTCGAATGTTCATTGAAAAATGTTTAAATGACGCATATAGTCTAGTGAACCTAATTGAACCTACTGAAAACCTAACAAATATATTACAATATGATCAGATAAATAAAGCAATATTTTCTTATGGCTCTGTCAGTAATCTTTAATTTTCAACAGACACAAAAGACAAATTTCCTTTATATAAATATCCCCATAACATGAACATTAAATGAAAGAAACCGGTATTCAAGGCACCATCAGTAGACTATATTTTCTATTTTAGCAAAAGTGGGCTAAATTTACTTCAAAGAAAAAACAATAATAGCAATTTTCTATCATCCACTCAACTGAAATATTTTTAAAATATAATTGGATTGAAATACAAAAAAATAAAGTGCAAAAATCTATTAATCAAAAACAACACTTTGTTTAAGGAGAAGTAACATGCAGTGAAAACAAATATTAAATTTTAACTTTAAACTTGAACTGAGTAAAAACTCTAAATATGTGATTGCACAGTAATGTTCACTTGTTTGAGGTTGAGGGTGATACTTGGTGGTGTCCCATCTTTTCCACAAGTTCATCAATGTTCGGGGTAAGGCTCTGAGCTGAAGAAATCCTCAGAATTGAGTGGAGGTGTTCAGCAGTAAGTCGACTTCTGTGTGATGTTTTGTTCAGGTTCATCAAAGAAAACAGTTGTTCACACAGGTATGTGCTGCCAAACATAGACAACGTTTGAGCAGCCTGGATGCGCAGCTGGGGCATTGTGCCGGGAGGAAACGGGCGAACTCCGCAGCACCCACTGCCGCATATTTTGCCCTCAGTGCATCATTGCATTGGAGGTCAATCAACTCCATTTGGAGGTTTGGTGGTGAGCTTTCCACGTCAACAGCAAATGGGTTACCGAGCAGTTCCAACCTGCTTTTTGTGCTTCAAAGTCAGCAAATCGGCGTCGAAAGTCAGCGGCAAGCATACCTATTTTATCAGCCAACTGTGTGCTCGGGAACGCACTGGTAGAGAGCTTCTCTTTCATGGTCTGGCAGCTGGGAAAGTGGCTCAAATTTTCTTTCCGCATCTGCGTCTCCCACAGAGTCAGTTTGGTTTTAAATGCCTTCACTGTACTGTACATATCAGAGATGACACGATCCCGACCCTGCAGCTGCAAGTTTATTGCATTCAGATGACTCGTAATGTCACACAGAAAAGCCATTTCACACAGAAACATTTCGTCTCGGAGTTGTGTTGTGTCTTTCCCTTTGCTGTCCAAGAACAGACAAATCTCCTCACGAAGCTCGAAACATCTTTGAAGCACCTTTCCCTGGCTTAGCCATCACACCTCTGTGTGATAAGGCAAATCACCATGCTCCGTTTCTAACTCCGTCAGAAATGCCTTGAACTGGCGGTGATTCAAACCTTTGGCTCTGATAAAGTTAACTGTGCGCGTGATGATGCTCATTACATGCTCCATTTTCAAGGCTTTACCGCACAACGCTTCCTGGTGTATGATACAATGATAAGCTGTCAGCTCACCTGTCGCGTTTTCCTCTTGCATCTTTTCCCGTATCTTCGCCACCAGTCCGCTCCTGTGTCCACACATCGCAGGTGTTCCGTCGGTTGTCAAACCCACGAGTTTTTCCCAAGGCAGCTCCATCTCATTTACACATCTTGACACCTCTTCATACAAATCATGCCCCGTAGTTGTGCCATGCATAGGACGTAAAGCCAAAAACTCCTCTGTCACGCTTAGGTTGGAGTCCACTCCGCGGATGAAAATTGACAACTGGGCAATGTCAGAAATGTCGGTGCTCTCATCCACAGCCAAGGAATATGCAATAAAATCTTTTCCTTTTTCACAAGCTGCTCTTTTAGATTGATGGACAACTGGTCTACTCTCTCGGCAATGGTGTTTCTGCTCAGACTCACATTTAAAAAGAGTTGCCTTTTTCTGGGCAAACTTCGTCACAAACTTTAATCATGCAGTTTTTGATGAAATCCCCCTCCGTAAATGGCCGGGCTGATTTAGCGATCTCTTCTGCCAAAATAAAACTGGCCTTGACAGCAGCCTGGCCTTGTGATTTGGCTTTTTGAACAGAGCCTGTCGAGATTTGAGGCCTCGTTTTAATTCCTCTGCCTTTTGTAGCCTTTGTTCCATGTCCATATTCTTGTTTTTGTCCGCGTGTTTCGTTTCATAATGTCGTCTCAGATTATACTCTTTCAGTACCGCCACACTTTCTCCACACAGAAGACACACAGGTTTTCCAGCTACCTTCGTGAACATATACTCCGACTCCCACCTTGTTTGAAACCCCGGTTCTCAGTATCCACCTTCCGTTTTGCCATTTTTGATGGGTATCTGAAAGTTAATTTTACTGTGATGCTGACGACTGCTGTGCCAATAAATATTGAAATGAAGCAGCCTACTGCTCGGTGCGTCACCTTTGCATTGTGGGAAATGTAGTATTGGTGCGTGTAAAAGATCTGCGGGCTGCCGGCTTGCTGCGGGCCGGTTCTAATAATAAATCAAGATCATCCCAGGGGCCGTAAAAAACCTTCTTGCGGGCCGGATGTGGCCCGCGGGCCTTGACTCTGACATATGTGTTTTAGAGAATTTTACAGTACGTTCAACCGCCCTCACAACTGGAGACGACGTGTAACCACGCCAGCCCAGGACCTCCACATCCGGCTTCGTCACCTGCGGGATCGTCGGAGACCAGCCACCCGGACAGCTGATGAAACTGAGTATTTCTGTCTGCAATAAAGCCCTATTTTGGGGGTAAACTCAATCTGATTGGCTGGCCCGGGCTCTTGGTAATGACTGGAGCAGAATGGTATCAAATACATCAAACACATAGCTTCAATGTGTTTAACGCCATTCCATTCGCTCGGTTCCAGCCATTATGAGCCGTCCTCCCCTCAGCAGCCTCCACTGGAGTTCATTACCCTGCTGTTGGCAGACTGGTACATGTCCCCTTCCACCTTCCTAGCGTACGCCACCAGGTTCTCCATCCGCCGATCCTTCAGTGCTGCGGGGTCTGGGGTGGGGAATATGGCTTGTACTCTGGAGGAGGACAGGGAGAAGGGAGGGATGGTGGAGGGAAAGAGGGACAGCACAAAGGGACAATTAAACAGTGAGTTGGAGTAGCGGCAACCCAAATCAGAAAATTGCTTTTCCTTTCAGAACACTGATCTGAACGGGCGAGGTAAGTGAACACAGTGGGCCAGTCCCAAACCAACTCCTATACCTTTAGCCCTACGGTGGCAAAACCATGTGGGTTGTCCACCTATTAAACCCCGGTAGAGTCATTGAGGAGAAAAAACATTGAAGGAAGAGAATGCAAGCATCTTGGTGGTACTTACAGTTTGTGCACCAGGTGGGTGCGTAGGTCCTGAGTGACGTGCTCGTGCCACGTCTTCCTCACCCCCGAGGCAGAGAGAGGGTTGGCGCCCGGCAGGTTGCCCATGCCCCCCATGTCTGGCATCAACTGACTGGAGGACGGAGAGAGGAAGAGCAAGACCGCTTAGGAAACATGTAATCATAAGAGTAACACCAAGGTAACTATGAGAGAATAACTTGTGTAATGCTGTGTCAGGTAACTGAGTGGAAAGAGTGGCATTGTAGTTATCAGGAATTTAACCCCAATTTCAGCCTTTGCCCAACCCTTTCATATATTCAAACAACGCATTCAGGTGAGAAGTGGTGGGGAATTGCTCATAAATATTCATTTTGGGGGAGGGTAAACATAGTTGTACCCGATCAACACTTTCTCACGAAAGTATACTTACCAGAAATCCACTGGCACGCTCTGATAACAATGTGTGCATTGCGAGCAAATATGGCTCTGCTCTGTTAACTCAGTGGTAAGGTGGTGACATCTGCACTGTTAACTCAGTGGTAAGGTGGTGACATCTGCACTGTTAACTCAGTGGTAAGGTGGTGACATCTGCACTGTTAACTCAGTGGTAAGGTGGTGACATCTGCTCTGTTAACTCAGTGGTAAGGTGGTGACATCTGCTCTGTTAACTCAGTGGTAAGGTGGTGACATCTGCTCTGTTAACTCAGTGGTAAGGTGGTGACATCTGCTCTGTTAACTCAGTGGTAAGGTGGTGACATCTGCTCTGTTAACTCAGTGGTAAGGTGGTGACATCTGCTCTGTTAACTCAGTGGTAAGGTGGTGACATCTGCTCTGTTAACTCAGTGGTAAGGTGGTGACATCTGCTCTGTTAACTCAGTGGTAAGGTGGTGACATCTGCACTGTTAACTCAGTGGTAAGGTGGTGACATCTGCACTGTTAACTCAGTGGTAAGGTGGTGACATCTGCACTGTTAACTCAGTGGTAAGGTGGTGACATCTGCACTGTTAACTCAGTGGTAAGGTGGGGAGTTCCTGACATCTATCTGCATTGTTAACTCAGTGGTAAGGTGGGGAGTTCCTGACATCTATCTGCATTGTTAACTCAGTGGTAAGGTGGGGAGTTCCTGACATCTATCGGCGCGTGTGGAGTAAGTTCCAATTTCCCCCGCGGGCCTTGACTCTGACATATGTGGTCTAGGGTGTCAGGTAGGGTGGAGGTGATATGGTCCTTGACTAGTCTCTCAAAGCACTTCAGTAGCTCAGTTACCTTAACTTTTTTGGGAACAGGAACAATGGTGGCCCTCTTGAAGCATATGTGGACAGCAGACTGGGATAAGTATTGATTGAATATGTCCGTAAACACACCAGCCAGCTGGTCTGCGCATCCTCTGAGGACGCGCCTGGGGATGCCGTCTGGGCCTGCAGCCTTGCGAGGGTTAACACGTTTAAATGTATTACTCATGTCGGCTGCAGTGAAGAAGAGTCCCAGGTTTTGGTAGCGGGCCATGTCAGTGGCACTGTATTGTCCTCAAAGCGAGCAAAGACGTTATTTAGTATGTCTGGGAGCAAGGCATCCTGGTCCGCGACGGGGCTGGTTTTCTTTTTGTAATCCTCTTGTGAGGATTGTAATCCTCTTGTGTCTGAGCCATTGAAGTTGTCCTGCTTCCTTTGTAGTCCTTCCTTTGAAGGCCTTGAATATTCGGTCCGACTTGGCTCATCACTTTGTTGGATTGAAAGGTTGGCTGAAACATTATCAACAACATAGTGGTTATGGAAAATCACAAATAGTTTACCACAATATTACCATAATAATTTACGGACATTTTGACAGCATTAACATAAACAAACAGCAGTATTAGGGTTTGTTCACCTAGGGGCGAGCATAGATAATAGATTTTTGTCTTAAACTTTCCCTGATTTCAATATACACACTTTTGTCATGTTTTGCTATGTGTACCATACCCTCAGTCTGAATCAAACAGTAATTATTACCTCAGATTGACTGATTGCTTTGAGATTCCTCAGTATCTCAATCTCCAAACTTCTTCGGAACTGAATATGCTCGTCATTGATTTTCTTTATTTCAACACATTGCATCTCTTTCTTCATCTCTTCCTCAGTCTGAAAAAATATAACTGTGGAATAACTAGCCGACTAGTCCAGCAACTTACATATTGACACATTACACTGTATGTCTACATTTTGGAATTATTCAAGAACAATGACATGTAGACGAATAAATGCAAGACCTATTGTAACTGACAATAACAACACTTGATTAACTCATTTATTAATGTTAAACACAATATAAGTTCATACGTTTGCTAAGTTAATGTAATATTGCTGGGTCTTACCAATTCCTCAAAGCATTCTCCAAATCTGTGTTTCTCCAGTCCTGGGAACTCTGCTCCAGATTTAAAGAGATCCTCCAAGCTTCTGGCAACAAGGTGTAGAACTTCAAACTCGTAGGCGTAGACATTGCCATCTTCACATAACAGGAGAACCAGCTGCCATCCTGCTGCCGAACAGCGGAAGTCATCCAGGGCACCAATGACCACCATCTCCATTCTCTTTGGAAGGTAGCAGTCTTTCCAAACTTCTAACTGTTCACCATCTCCAGCGTGAACAGTGTCCTCCAGACCTCCGATTCTCAACTCGTAACTTTTCGGCTTTGCAAGAGGTATCTTGTTGTTGCGATTTTTCGACACAATCTTTTCGATTTGGGCGAGGAATTCGACAGCATCTGTGGCAACAACTGACAATAATTAGAAACTATATTTAACATTGTATATGTCAAGAGTGCAGAACATCCTACTTACAATCTGCAAATATAGACATTTTGTATTATTAGCCATCTCATTCAAAGATGCAGTCCTGGATCTTATTAAGCACAACAAATTCATAAGATATTTTATAAATTGAATTCGTAACATATCATCTGAATACAGAAAAAAACCTGTAATAATAAGGATTTGCAGGACGTAACGTATCATGTGATGGTGTAGTACAGGAGGCTCCTTTTGGCTCCTGTTGCACCACTTTCAAAACTACTGGTTCAAATGATACAACAGTTCCGGAGCATCTCTTTAAACATACAATGATGGGTGGTTCTCACATATCACATATCAGATGTTCAACCATTGTTCCACATTTTATATCTCTGAAGGTATAGCTGTGGGTATAGTCTCAGCTAGTTGTCTTACACTGTGGCAGTACTGTATTGAATGTTGGTGCTGTAACTCAAATCACGCAGCTAAATCCCATCAGCTGCTAAGGTTGCTGCAGAAAGGCTGAGGTCAAATGTGGATGAAGAGGAGTCATCTTGATGCTGTTACAGTACATGTTTCCAGCTGTGATGACCTCTTCCTGTGATCCAAGTCAACTGGTGCGCTCAAAAGTGGTAAGCTTCTTGCTCCCGAAGTTTGTGAAATTGGCTTCAAGTGCTTTTATAGGTTGCATTGTGTAGGTCGGTGCTACAGTCTTAAAGTGTTCATCTTCCAAATATCCCCCTGAAATCATATTCTCGACCTGACAGCCATGGTAATCTGTGATGCTGCAAGTGTTTCACTATGGTCAATAGACCTTGTTCTCACCATGTCCATGATTGTTATAAATCCAGCAAAGTGGGGTAGGAAGCTGAAGTGCTTCATCAAGTCTATGGATAAAAGTGATCTAATCAGATAACTAATGAATTTATTGAAATTCTGAGTGCATAGTTTACTATTATTATTTCTTATTTGACTGCCAGCCCGAACCAAGGTTGATTTAATATTAATATTAATACATTTTATTTTAAGTGCTTTTCAAACATCATGACAGACTAACCAGGGAGAACAATAAACATGATGACAGACTAACCAGGGAGAACACTAAACATGATGACAGACTAACCATGGAGAGCACTAAACATGATGACAGACTAACCAGGGAGAGCACTAAACATGATGACAGACTAACCAGGGAGAGCAATAAACATGATGACAGACTAACCATGGAGAACACTAAACATGATGACAGACTAACCATGGAGAACACTAAACATGATGACAGACTAACCAGGGAGAGCAATAAACATGATGACAGACTAACCATGGAGAACACTAAACATGATGACAGACTAACCAGGGAGAGCAATACACATGATGACAGACTAACCAGGGAGAGCACTAAACATGATGACAGACTAACCAGGGAGAACAGTAAACATGATGACAGACTAACCAGGCAGAACACTAAACATGATGACAGACTAACCAGGCAGAACACTAAACATGATGACAGACTAACCAGGAAGAACACTAAACATGATGACAGACTAACCAGGAAGAACACGAAACATGATGACAGACTAACCAGGCAGAACACTAAACATGATGACAGACTAACCAGGAAGAACACTAAACCTGATGACAGACTAACCAGGAAGAACACGAAACATGATGACAGACTAACCAGGCAGAACACTAAACATGATGACAGACTAACCAGGCAGCACACTGAACATGATGACAGACTAACCAGGCAGAACACTAAACATGATGACAGACTAACCAGGCAGAACACTAAACATGATGACAGACTAACCAGGTAGAACACTGAACATGATGACAGACTAACCAGGCAGCACACTAAACATGATGACAGACTAACCAGGCAGAACACTAAACATGATGACAGACTAACCAGGCAGCACACTAAACATGATGACAGACTAACCAGGCAGAACACTGAACATGATGACAGACTAACCAGGCAGAACACTAAACATGATGACAGACTAACCAGGCATCACACTAAACATGATGACAGACTAACCAGGTAGAACACTGAACATGATGACAGACTAACCAGGCAGCACACTAAACATGATGACAGACTAACCAGGCAGCACACTGAACATGATGACAGACTAACCAGGCAGAACACTAAACATGACGACAGACTAACCAGGCAGCACACTAAACATGATGACAGACTAACCAGGTAGAACACTGAACATGATGACAGACTAACCAGGCAGCACACTAAACATGATGACAGACTAACCAGGCAGCACACTAAACATGATGACAGACTAACCAGGGGAGTAAACAACAACAGATAAAAGCTTAGACAACAGCCATTTTGGGTAAGCCTGTGTGAAGTCTTAGTGTGGACTAGAATATGTGTATGGATTGTGAGGTTATGACATGGAGAGGGAGTTCCAGAGCTGGGGGCCTGCACTGCTTAAAGGACGTTCTCACATGGAGCGGAGCCTGTTGCGAGGGAGGGTGAGGAGGCCAGTGTCAGAGGAGCGCAGTAAATCGGTGGGAGTGTAGGAGGTTGGAGAGGTATGTCAGGGCCAGTCTATTTGTCAGTGAGCAAGAGTTGCTTGAAGATGATGCTGGATTGAACTGGGAGCCAGTGAAGTTTGATGAAGGTTGTGATGTCCCAAGGTCTGGTGTGTGTGAGGACTCTTTCAGCTGAGTTTGAATGTATGGAACTAGGTCCAGTGTTTTGTCAGGGAGTCTATAGAGAATGGTGCTGCAATAGTCCAGGCGTGAATGAGGGTTTCAGCAATGGGGTCGGTGAGAGTGGGTCCGAGTTGTGACGTGTTGGAGGTGAAAGAAAGCTGTCTTTGCGTAATACATACTGTAGGCCTACGTTGGTTAGCATAGGGAAAATATGGCTTTGTTTGGCGGCACAAAATGTACAGCTACTGTATTGTTTTAATGTCCAATAGGGCAGGTAATTACAGTCAATTCTTAATTAAACTTTCATTTTGGAAATGTAAAATCCAAGTCCGGAATGATTCTTCAATGGAGGTGGTGAAAAGGGAACCGGGTGTCACAGACACTCACTGACCAACACAGCCAAACAACCTCCTCACAGCTGAGACATCAGTCCAAATACCATCACCCATCACCTGCATCCATGTTTTCTTCTGTCACACTGTTCACATGCATTCACCTGCAGATCCACAAACACATTGATTGAATGTTTCTTCTGTCACACCAATCGAACACTTGATAGCCTACCTATATAATGAGATATCTTCATCCAACATTTCTTCATTGGCACTGCTGAATCTGGTGTCCAGAGCTATCTGTCTTCTCTGATGTCCAGGTCCCACCGACTTTCAGAGAGATTCGTCACGCATCCCGGCCAAAATCCTAGCTTGAAAAATGTACTACTTCTCAAACCTCGTACAAGTCTCCCACAGGCACATGTGGTGATTTAATGGAGCCACTATTATATGTCAACATAGGAATTGGACCACTCTGCATTAATACGACAGAGGAAGAAACATGTCTGATGAAAACTACGAAAAGAAAGCAGCAAAGATGTGTTATAAACAATTGTCAATAGGTTATGGTATAAATCAGACAAACGTGATATACTTGATGTGTTCCCATTTAGAGCCGTGACTAGTTAGTAATGCTTCTTTTAATGGGTCCCAAAATGTACAGTAGGGCATCTGTGCTACAAACATATTAGAAATGGAGGTTGTTTGGAACACTGAATTCTAAAAGGCCAATAACTTAAAAATTCACTTAAAGGAATAGTTAAAGATTTTGGCAATTGTTCTACTTACCCAGAGTCATATGAACTCATGGATACCATTTTTTTGTCTGCATGTAGTTTGAAGGAAGTTGAAAATCGTCTCTGGAGGGAATGCTAAATAGAATCAGCGCAACGAATGGAAATCTAGAGGGATCGGCTAGCTTTTTGATTTCCTGGTGGATTTTTAAAGAATCGGCCTTAGGCCTTATATAGTATAGAATGACAACCAATCATAAAACATGAAGACACTGTTTTCATATAGTGAAGGAGGGGCCCTAGTGGCCACAAGTCACCAGTAAGCAAGCAACTTTATCTTCTTATGATATTCAATTTCTCTATCATGAAATTTGAATCTTTATGGAAATTGTTTATTGAAAAACATTAAACGTGTAAAATATGAGGTCTAGTGTTGTCTAAACCCGGGATTCAATCCAATTGCGGGTAACAGGCAATGCGGCTTTTAAAGGCAATGTTCACGGAGATCGCATTCACGGTAAATGCTGCATATGTCAGCTGAATCAGACATTTCCTTTTAAAGGCCATTGGATGACAATACACTACAAAGAAAAAAAGAAATTCGTCTGATACCTTCTTTTTCCCTCTCACAGCGAAGAAACTCAGTCTTTATCTTCTTTAACGACCTGTATAAAATGATAAAAACAGTATACGTTTTGTTTTATTAAACTGTAGAATTATGAATTAATTTAACTAAAACAACAAGAAATACACATTTGCAAATTAGGTAAGGAACCCAGACATGCCTTGAGTAAATTCTTAAACAATTTAAATTCAGCAAGTCAATGTAATAAACAAAGTGTGGGCCAACGTCATTTCCATGTAAATAACCTGGAGCCTCATATATTATATATATATATATATCATCTCTTACATTTTAAAATTGAAATATCTTTACCCCATTGATGTGATGATTCCCCGATGACTGTTGGGAAAACAATACAAATGCTGGTGAACAAGTAGGTAAAAAAAGCACTTAAACTCGAAGAATCCACACCAAAATGAATAAACACTACTCATGAATAATATAGATCAAAACAATTTTGGGATTGGTCTACCATCCCATCAAATCAACATGACAATTACAATTTTAAATGTCGTTCCAATAAATCCTTTATTTGAGTGAAACACACCTAATAAAGTTGAAATAGGCTTACATTAAATAGTTGTATACACCTAAGCATTCCGTATAAACCTAGGGATGGGCTATTTCTAGAACAATGTCTGCACTGGGAAATATGTCAACAATGTCCAATGTATCATTACAATTACAGGTAAGGAATCCTAATAGCTCAATTGTTTAATGTAGGTCAATTCAGTCAATAAAACAAAAACAAATTTAAGATGAATTTATTGAAACTGTAATATCAACTGGTTATAGTGTATCCTGGAACACCTCTTCAATAAAGTAGTAACCTTGCTTATAGAAGCCTATGACTGTGCAATTTCATAGCCTTGTTTTGCTAATATAGACGCTCTTATTTCCCGAGCACTTATCACAGTCAATACACATATTGTATAGTAAAAGCATGATTTAATATAAGAGATTAAAAAAGAACAGAATACTGCGAAGTGATTCGCATCTCGCGTCTGAACAGTTATTTGTCATTTGAAACGGGTCTCAATTCGGCATGTTGAAACACGTATTTTTCAGGGTTACAAACCTAAATCTGTCTTCTTATCGATATACAGACGTTCAATTTAGTTCATTATGCGGTTCCTTGGAATGATCTAAATGTATTTTAAAAAATTCACTGAACACTGCATTGGGATGTAGGCCTAGGCTTAGTGGTTCTGATGAAAATACGCTCTTTGTCTTTATAAACTAATGTTTTTGCATATTTCCAGTGTGAATGCTGTCTATATGCAGGGTGGTGATAGCCAAGGCAAACCAATTCTAAATGACACTAGCGGTTCGCAATGTAGGGTATTCAATAGTTACCACAGCCACAACGTCCGAAACCCTGCCCGTTTCTACATTTCGCTTCCTAAAATCAGATTTTAAACCTAACCCTTAACCCTAACTTTAATCACATTGTTAACCTTCTGCCTAAACCTAACCTTAAGCTTTTTTATATGAATATTTACGATATAGACAATGCTGACTTTGTGTCTGTGATAACTAGGTTCACTCGCAAAGTCACCTAAACTGAAAATGACGCAGTTCTTCCAAAACTGCAGCTCATTGCTGGAATACATATTTCCCTACTTCAGTCAACCATTCCATTTTGAAGTTGTGATAAAGCTCTCCTCATTTGGCAAGGATTGTAGCTTCTGTATCCCATCAGTTTGACACGTTTTTATAGTCATTTATTTCTATAAGCGCATTCAGCACGCGTGAGCAGAGGGAGCGATCGTAATTCCACGTAGGTTAATGCTGCGGTTATGTAGTCGTCGGAGCGTTCTATTTCCTAACTGCGATGTTGGAAATATGACTTTGTTTCATTCATGTGCATTTTGATCGGAACAATTTTTCAACATATACGATTTTATCTACTTTGATAAGCTAACTAACGTTGCTTATAATTACGTTAGCTAGCTTGATTAACATTGATATATACCCAGGTTCGTTACAATATGATCAATATGGTTAAACTAGCTACCTTATGCCGCACCCATCTTGTGCTTGTCAAAAACGTATTGTTATCATCTTTTGTTCGTAAATGTAAAAGGTCAATGGTCACAATTCGGTAGCTCAGTGGTCACAATTCGGTAGCTCACTCAGTTTCCCGAATTGTAATTCTGATGTGAAGGCTCATTCAAGTGAAACTTCACAGTCAGAACTTCCGATAACTCCGATAGCACATGAACGCAGCATATGCTACTTCTCTAATGTATCTAATGGATTTCTCAAGCCAAAGTATAAAACACTTTCTTCTCACCAAAGACACGTTTGTTCAGCAGACATATATTTATTGTATTAGCCTACTCAGGAACCGAACCATATAACCAATATTTATGGTAATAGTAATTAGAACAAAATAAACATCATACATTTCCGGAAGGCTATCACCCCTTCATTGAAACACTTATATTACAAACAAGTCTATGGTAACATAGCTTACCAGATTCAAATGTAGCCTGTAACAAATGTAAAGGCAATTTACCAACAAAACAAAAAACGTTTGATCTCCTTCTTTAGGGCTGTTGCGTATGAAGTGGCGTGACAAGTCCTCTTGACTGAACACGGAAGAGCTTGAGAGGACAGTATAGTTCACTGGAAAATGACTGTAGGCAATATGCTGTGTGCATCATATTTCATTATAGGTTCATGACTGAGGCGTGGCCTTTAGACCACGTAGCAAGATTTAACGCTTTTTCTCTTAGACTTTAGAAAAAGACGGGGAGGAAAAGGCAGTTTTTAAGTTGTCAATAAAACAAACATTTTGGGGGACTGTTGCAGCTCACTTCTCCTTTAAACCATCTATTGTGTGCAACAATATATGGATTTGATTTAATTTGACAGAAATTTAGGTTAGACTATTCTTATAATACCACTTATACCAGTATACCAAAGTCATTGGATACCATGATACGCATGGATATTTTGTCCTATCTGTGTTAATACGTTCGACCTAAATTAGATACTTTTTAAGTGCAACCGATGGAGCTTGCCAGAACGGTTTAGTCGATGTTGACGCCCTGGGCGAGCCTGCAACTCAATCTCTTTGCCCGCTCACATGTTGCTGACATGTTGTTCCTCTGCATGGGTGTGACTCCTTCATTTATCATTCTGTTCCACTGAGAATGTTGTTTTAGCTCACCTGGCCAGTACACAATGGAGGAGGAGTTTTTTCCAGATTGAAATTGATTGCATTTCTTTTGTAAAAAAAGAAGGTGTGAACCAAATGCCCCTCTTGATCGGTTGGCGAAGTCGGCTCAGAGTAAGGTTCTCCGAAGCTATATGGAATTGTTTTAAGGAGGTCATACCAATAACCATTTAGCTATTTGATTTTCAATTTAAAGACTGCTTGAAGTCTATATTTTTTAAATACATTTTTTAAATCAAATTATTTTGGGCCTTACTGCTAATAGCCCATACAAATGCATTGAATAACAGATTCACTACATGGAAGAACATATAGTCCCCTCCAATGAATATATAGGAAGTTTGTTCTGAAGTGTCTGTCCTATATCTGAGAGATATAAGAAAGATCAGGAATATATGTATATTTATTTTTTAAATATTTATTTTTACATGTGTTTAACCCCTTATTTTTGGCACTAAACAGTCTCAATATATATTGTACCTCCATTACTTTTTTCAACTGGTACCGGGGGACCTTCAGACAAATCTTGTGAGACCTGTTGGCGTCCTAGAGCAAAACAACCGACATGTACCTGTGAGTGTCACTTTTCCACAGGGGGGTCGGTTTCTCCCAGCTTCCGTGTTTATGATGACTCGGAACAGCTTGAGAGGACAGTATACTTCACTGGAAAATTACTGTAGGCAATAAGATGTGTGCGTCATACTTCATTATAGGCTCATGACTGAAAAATAAACTGAGGCATGGGGTTTAGACTAGTAGCTTGTTTTAACCAACTTTCACTTTAGAAAAAGACGTGGAGGCAAAGGCACTTTTTAAGTTGTCAATAAAACAACACTTTTGGGGGGCCGCTTCTTCTTTAAACCATCTATTATGTACATCAATATATTGGTTTGATTTAATTTGACAGAAATGTTGGTTAGACTATTCTTATAATACCACTTATACCAGCGTAACAAATTAATTGGTTACCATGATACACATGGATATGTTGTACTATCTGTGTTAATACTTTCAACCTAAGTTAGAGACTTTTTAAGAGCAGTTGATGTGGTTTTCCAGAACGGTTTAGGTGATGTTGACGCCCTGTGCGAGGAAATGCTGCTCGTTGCCCGCTCACAGGTTGGTGACATGTTGTTCCTCTGCATGGGTGTGGCTCCTCCGTTTCTCGTTCTGTTCCAATGAGAATGTTTTTTTTAGCTCACCTGGCCGGTACATCGGGTAGGAGGAGTATACATCGGTTGGAAGGGATTTCATTCGTTTTCTAATTGGGCTGCTTCCCAGGTGTGAACCAAATGCCCCTCTTGAGCGGATGGCGAATGCGAAGTCGGCTCAGAATAGGGTTCGACTAAGCTATATGGAATTGTTTTAAGAAGGTCATACCAAGGATATTTTAGCTATTTGATCTAGACCCGTTGAAGTATAAAAAAATATATACTAATGTATTTGATGAACAATTTTATTTGGATTTACTGCCCATACATTGAATAACAGATTCACTACATGGAAGAACAGATAGTCCCCCCAATGAATCTATAGGAAGTTTGTTCTGAAGTGTCTGTCCTATATCTGAGAGATATAAGGAAGCTAAGGAAACATTTTGATGTTTATGTACCCCTTATTTTTGCCAATAAAGAGTGCATTCGGAAAGTATTCAGACCCCTTGACCTTTTCCACATTTTGTTACATTACAGCCTTATTCTAAAATGTATTACATCTTTTTTTTACTCATGAATCTACACACAATACCCCACAGTGACAAAGTAAAAACAGGTTTATTGAGATTTTTGCAATTTCTTTTTTTATACAAACTAAAATATAACATTTACGTAAGTATTCCGACCCTTTACTCAATACTTTGTTGAAGCACCTTAGGCAGCAAATACAACCTTGAATCTTCTTGGGTATGACGCTACAAGCTTGGCACACTTGTATTTGGGGAGGTTCTCCCATTCTTCCGATACAGATCCTCTCAAGCTCTACTCAGGTTGGATGGGGATCGTCACTGCACAGCTATTTTCAGGTTTCTCCAGAGATGTTAGATCTGTCTCAAGTCTGGGCTCTGACTCTTAAGGACATTCAGAGACTTGCCCTGACGCCACTCCTGCATTGTATTGGCTGTGTGCTTATGGTCGTTGTCCTGTTGGAAGAGGAACCTTCGCCCCAGCCTGAGGTCCTGAGTACTCTGGAGCATGTTTTCATCAAGGATCTCTCTATACTTTGCTCTGTTCATCTTTCCCTCATTCCTGACTAGTCTCCCAATCCCTGCCGCTGAAAAACGTCCCCAAAGCATGATACTTCCACCACCATGCTTCACCGTAGGGATGGTGTCAGGTTTCTTCCAGACGTGACACTTGGCATTCAGTCCAAAGAGTTAAATCTTGGTTTCATCGGACCAGAGAATCTTGTCTCTCATGTCCTGAGCGTCCTTTAGGTGCCTTTTGGCAAACTCCAAGCGGGCTGTCATGTGTCTTTTACTGAGGAGTGGCTTCCCGTCTGGCCACTCTACCATAAAGGCCTAATTGATGGAGTGCTGCAGAGATCGTTGTCCTCCTGGAAGGTCCTCCCATCTCCACAGAGAAACACTAGAGCTCTGTCAGAGTGACCATCGGTTTCTTGTTCACCTCCCTGACCAAGGCCCTTCTCCCCGATAGCTCACTTTGGCCAGGCGGCCATCTTTAGGAAGAGTCTTGGTGGTTCCAAAGTTCTTCCATTTAAGAATTATGGAGGCTACTGTGTTCTTGAGGGACCGTCAATGCTGCAGATATTTTTTGTTACCCTTTCCCAAGCATTTCTAAAAAAAACTTTTTTCGCTTTGTCATTATGTGTCATTGTGTGTAGTTTGTTGAGGATTTTTAAAAGTATTATTCCATTTTAGAATAAGGCTGTAATGTAACAAAATGTGGAAATGTCAAGGGGTCTGAATACTTTCCCAATGCAGTGTAGACAGGTGTGTGCCTTTCCAAATCATCTCCAATCAATTTAATTTACCACAGGTGGACTCCAATTAAGTTATAGAACCAGGATGATCAACGGAAACAGGATGCACCTTAGCTAAATTTCGAGTCTCATAGCAAAGGTTCTGAATACGTATGCATAGAAGGTATTTCTGTTTTTAACTTTTAATACATTTGCAAACATTTCTAAAAACCTGTTTTTGCTTTGTCATTATGGGGTATTGTATTGGGAAAAAAATTGTGTAATCAATTTTAGAATAAGTGTTTAATGTAACAAATTGTGGGAAAAGTAGTCAAGGGGTCTGAATACTTTCTGAAAGCACTGTATATACTGTACCTCAGTGTATACAGTTCATTTTGTCAACTGATACCGGGGCACCATCAGACGAGTCTTGTGTGGCCTGTGGGCGTCCTAGAGCAAGACAAGCGACGTGTTCCCCAGAGGGGTCAGTATTAGTGTGGTTTAGCCCACACTGTTCAGACGCTAGAGACAGGTCGGCTGTAACAAATTCAGATGAGTCCTAAGACTCTTGAGGGGGTCGTAGAGCAAAATGGAGAATACCATCGTGGTCGTGAGAGTCTCATCTTTCCATAATAGTGTGAATGCCAAACCGTTCGGATGCTACAGATGATTTTGTGAGAAGCCCGATTTTTGGGATGTCTCATGGTCTGACAAGCACCGCTTTAGCTCTGTCACCTTTCACTGCAGATTTGGATGTGTGACATAGGCGGATGCGGTGGATTGAGACACATCCAATGCAAAAACAGGTATCTCTAACTTAAACAGACAGATTTCTATTAGGAATTTTTTCATTATGCTAATTAGATTTATTTGGGGGTGCGGAGATCGACCATAGTTGGTTTAATAGTGCTGCATCAGCGGACTGATATGTAATCTGTAGTGCAAAAAAAAATATTATCCTGCTAAAAAATATCCCAATGCAAATAAAAACGCAGCACCCCCACCCCAAAACTGCTTCCTGCCGCTATGGCCCTGTAGACTGCCTTCTGTGTTGTAGGAACTCATGCGTTTTTCTAGGATTTTTACGGAAACCCGAAGGAGTCACACCTAACCGCCCAGTGGCTTTCCATAGCCCCCGTACACATATCTCCGCGGGGCTCCTTGTCCATTGTACAGACACAGCTCATCGGAGATACAGATTGTTTTTGCGCCAACCTGGCACTCAAGCATTTTTCACTTTTTGCAATTTTTTTATAGGGACATAAAACTAAAACTGAGGGCAGTACATTTTGAACTGAGGAGGGCTATGCCCCCTTTAGCCCCCCCGTACTGCTGGGAAGCCCCAAAATCTGTTTTTTTATCTTTATTTTACTCTCATTGAGATAAAATGTATTTTGCAAGAGAGATCTGGTCCAAGATATAGCAGCAGGAGGAAACTAAAAGCAACCAACTTTCAGGAATTCTGATGTGATAATTCATCATGCTGTCTGTATTTGTCCTGTGTTACATAAGTTCAGTGACTGTCACGCCTTGGTCATAATGTTTTGTGTTTTTCGTTATATATTTTGGTCAGGCCAGGGTGTGACATGGGTTATGTGTTGTGTTCGTATTGGGGTTTTATAGCATTGGGATTGTGAATGATTGTGTGTCTAGTTAGGCTTGGCTGCCTGAGGCGGTTCTCAATCAGAGTCAGGTGATTCTCGTTGTCTCGGATTGGGAACCGTATTTAGGTAGCCTGAGTTCACTTTGTATTTCGTGGGTGATTGTTCCTGTCTCTGTGTATTTTCACCAGATAGGCTGTAATTAGGTTTCACGTTCCGTTTGTTGTTTTGTATTTGTTTAGTTATTTCATGTATCGTCATTTCATTCATTAAAGACATGAGTAACCACCACGCTGCATTTCGGTCCTCTCTTTCTACAAACGAAGAACGCCGTTACAGTGACACCTTTTCTTCCAGCCTGGTATCATAGTAACAGTAAGTTCGGGACACCCAAATTAGTATATGTTACGTTTGGTATGGTTACATAAAACAGATGAGTACTTAAGGAAAAAATGAAGGGGCTCCTGTGTGGCATAGCAGTCTAAGGCACTGCATCTCAGTGCTAGAGGTGTCACTACAGTCCCTGGTTCAAATTAAGGCTGTATCACATCCGGCCGTGGTTGGGAGTCCTATAGGGCGGTGCTCAATTGGTCCAGCGTCATCCAGGTTTGGCCGGGGTAGGCCGTCATTGTAAATAAATAACTGACTTGCCTAGTTAAATAAAAAGTAGTGCAGCAGACACCACTCTAAAACCTCTGGATGCAGTCTACCATAGAGCACTTCACTTTATCACAGGTGACAGGTTTAATACTCGTCACTGCATCCCGTATCAGAAGGTCGGCTGGTCCTCACTAAAGTCCCCTAGATCTCTTCATTACTCCCTTCTTGTTTACAAATCTCTGCTGAAAAGGCTTTGAATCTACCTCACTTCCCGGGTAAGATGTTTAAATATGAGACACCAAACCCGTTTCACAGGGATGGTTAACTCTCCAAGTTCTACTAGTTCATACCAATCTAGGTAGATCCTCTATCAGTTTTGATGCCCCCTTCCTTGAAATAGGCTGCAGAACTCATTGCAACTTGATTCCCTGGTGCTGCCAGGGCAGTTTAACAGTCTATTATTAGGTGTGTTGAATATACAGTAAGTTGCAGTTATTTTGATTTAAATGAAGAGATTTTTGTGGTTGTAATGTTGAAAGTTGTAACTTGTAGTGTTTTATTTTTGTTGTTTTATCTTTGTTAGAGTGATCCTTCTGTACTGTGGCATTGTTCTGTTGTATTGCTGTGTTCAGGGCACCTTTTGAAATGAGCCACACCACAATACCTACTAGATGTCCTCATGGTACTGTAGTACTAACTACTACTGATAGTAATGTGTGATAACTGAACTAGTCATGATAAACAGATAGTTTAACCAATGTTGGGGATCTTCATCTATTTTACGGTAGTCATTGCCCTATATTCTGGGAGGAAGATAACAGGCTAAGTTGCAAACACATCTATCTACTCTGACATTAACACATCTAAAGCAGTGGAGGCTGCTGAGGGGAGGACGGCTTATAATAATGTCTGGAATGGAGTGTAATGGATGGAATGGAGTGTAATGGGTGGAATGGAGTAAATAGAATGGTATCAAATGTGTTTGGCATTGTACAGTATAACAATAATCAAGCATGTTATTGTACTGCATTTGTTTCAATTAAATGTATCTCTATGTCCTGGTTTTCCCTAGAATAAATGGATGGAAAAGCTTGTTTTGAAAATCCACAATGGCTATTTTCCTACTTCCTGTTTGGTCTTAGAAAGAGATTACAGTACATTACAGGATATTGGTACATTCATATGATGAGTCAATAAAGATGAATTCCCTCATATGGACCTTTAGGTGGGAGTACATTTACATCACAAACACAGCCTTTTATCACTCATCTCTGTGCTTTTTATTATTTTACCACTGTTTTACTGCTAGTGTTTAACTGTAGGACGTGAGGCTTGTTGCTCTGAGGTTTCGTTTCTCCAGCAGACTGGAGAGAACATGAGGGTGTTGCCAGTTGTTATCACTGTGCTGTAGAGTGCCGACTACAAAGCCTTAGCCTAAACCTTCCCCTTTATGGTTGAGGCATCTCAGACCATCTAGATATAACACAAAACATTTATCTGATTAGACTAACTATGTTTCAAATACATTAACTGGTGGCCTAATGGACACAATAACATAACATTTAAGACAAGTATAACTGGTTCAATCTTCTCTCTTGTTTGCGTCAATATAATATATCTGAAATGTCCTCTTATAACCAAAAACAACTCTACTTGATGTTAATATTGTCTATTTATTTGTTCCACAGTGCTCAATAACTATTAGGTAAACATGAATACAGTCATCGTCCAATATGCTGAAAATGTGTGATACAAAACTTCCCTTGAGTTTCTGTCTGACACATCTTGGTAATTTTCCTCTCAACAGGTTGAGTCATGCATGTGTGTACTTCTCTGGGAAAGGTAGTCAGATGACAAAACACCTGGTGCTCCGCTGATGCCCTGAGTTCCTCCCGACTGATGCATAATGTTATAACTATTACTAATGTATTACTGACTAAACAGCATTCTCTCTCTTACAAAAGGTGAAGGGTATAATATTATTCCTTGATGTGCATGGTGTCATCACTGATACATAGACATCATGGGATTTTGTTAATGCTTTATTATTTTACTTTGAGCAACATTTGAAATATTAAAATGCATTTATCCTGTTCAAAACATCTGAACACGTACAAACTGGACCAGTGACAGAAGAGGTGTTCTTGATTGTGTTAGGTTGGCCTTTCCAAACCGGTTTAAGGTTAACTAACCTCAGATCAAAACGTTCCACATTTCCTGTTTGTGGGAATAAGGCGTGGCGTGACAAGTCTTTGTTCTCTTCTTGACTGAACGAGGAGGTCGGGTTGCGGAAGAGCTTGAGAGGGCATTACTGTAAAAGTACGGTAGGCAATGTGCTGTGTGCATCATACTTCATTATAGGTTCATGACTGAGGCGTGGCCTTTAGACTACGTAGCAAGATTTAACACTTTTTCTCTTAGACTTTAGAAAAAGACGTGGAGGGAAAGGCAGTTTTTAAGTTGTCAATAAAACAAACATTTTGGGGGACTGTTGCAGCTCACTTCTCCTTTAAACCATCTATTGTGTGCAACGATGTATGGATTTGATTTAATTTGACAGAAATGAAGGTTAGACTATTCTTATAATACCACTTATACCAGTATAACAAAGTCATTGGATACCATGATACGCATGGATATGTTGTACTATCTGTGTTAATACTTTCAACCTAAGTTAGAGACTTTTTAAGTGCAACTGATGTAGCTTGCAAGAA